>NC_090319.1:341034604-341337634 GCF_040869045.1 Eurosta solidaginis | reverse complement strand
TAGCGGAATCTGTATAGGAAATGGCAGCGAGCTGCTGATGGAATTTTTTTATGTGGTTTTGTGTTGTTTGCGGTGCCATCGGCGCCGCTGATGGACAACGCCAGCCACATTTCATTTATTTGAAAGCGCGCTTCCCCTTAAGCATTACTTCCCTGTACTGCGCTCAGTTAATGCCAAAGAGGCAATAGGAGCATGATAGTCCCTCTTAGCTATAGCTTAGTTCACTAACAATGCGAAAGTAAGGTTTACTGCGAGAATGAAGATTACATAGTAATGTTTTAAACTGGCACAATTCAGCAGAGTAGGGGTAAGTCAGCTTAGGCAGCATCACGTTTTACTTTCAGTCTCTTTTCACGTCCATTGTTACTTTGTCGGCTTGGTTCGGCTGAAATTGAACTGTAATTGTAGCACATGATGCTGCGAAATATTTTCATTTACATAATGACGAAATACAGTTGTTAGAGTTTTAGCAAAAAAAGCAAAACATAATGAGATTGACTTAACCACAAGCAGCTCATTGCGAGCTCATTTAATGGAATATGGCGGCTATTTTGAATTGTGAGCAAGTTCTTATGCGAAATGATGAATAAGTTGTAATGAGTGGGGGGGAAAACGAGAGGGGAGTTTCAATAAATTGAAATACCGTGTATTTGGAATTCAAGTATTCAGAATGAAGTTTGTTGAAAATTTAAAGGTAACGTAAAGATGACGAGTTCACTCAAAAAGTTGACATCGCAGTTTACGTAGAAGGATCTGAGATAACTTATGGTGTGGGAGTAGGAGCCCTTGTGACAATGCTAGATACTTCCTATCATAGGCGGCGCCTTCCAAACAGAACGAGGCTATTTTAATCCGACATTTTCACGATTTTTAAGATGAAAGGAAGGGATATATTTGGTTTATTGATGGTGTTGAACGACAGTACATCATGTTGCAGCGACGAGTTTCTTGGCCAGGAAAATGAAAGATGAAAATAATTGATATATTTGGATTACTTGAAGTACTCATCGGCCACAAGACAATTGCGGCTTATGCGAAACTGATGGTACTATATAACAGTACATCATGTCGCAGCTACAAATTTCCGGGGGCGGCCGAATGGAATATTCGTCCCCTTTCTTCGAATACTTGTTTTTCTTAATTAATTCAGAAGCTGTTACAAAAAAATAGCGAAGTGGTGCAAATTGCAGTCAGGTATGACTTGCCAATCAAGAAACCATCGGATATTATGAAGAATTTCTTGTACAAAACGCCACCAAATGCCGTCACTCCTCATAATTTACTGTCCACTCCATTTTGTGTATCTAAATTTCTGTACGTGTCTAAAATTTGCACATTAAATTTTTCAAAGCCTTCGAGTAGTCGAATAAAAGCGGCTAATCGGTTCATCGAAGCTAGGTGCCAATTCGTATACCGTTAACCTATTAGTGAGCATGCTAACATCTTCATACCGAATAATCGGTTAACTGGTTAGTCGATCAATCGAATCATTTTCCAAGTTCTAATACATTAGCCAATCGCAACAACTTCTCTCTATTTTACTATCATTTTTACTTCTTATGCAATAATGTTACTTTCCCTACTCAAATGTTGATTACATAAATTGATGATCCATTCATCAATAAATAATAACATCTTTTGATGAATGCTATAAGAATTGCTATCTATATATTTACATACAGGCATACATATACATGTGTGGTAACACACATGAGCTTATTTATTTACAAAGAAAATATCAATTTCGTATATGCTAAAGACTTTTGAGGTTATTTACTAAAAGTAAACGTTATTAAAATCCTGTTTCCAATTGAAAAGAATTTTTTTATTCGATCGGTGTTTACTTTTCCTACCAATGAAAAGCCTCTATTACTTATTTTTACACAAAAGGGGAGCATGAAAGTAGTCGATCAAATAAGCTCATCGCCTATTATAGGTACATTCAAAGGAATATATATATATATATAGATATATATATATATATATACATGTATATGTGATTTTAAGATGCGTTACGTTGATTTAAAGGCACATTGAAAATAAATTTTGTTGCTGTTATAAAAGCTTATTCGTTTTTGCTGAATGCAGGTTAGGTTAGGTTGAGCTGGCCGGACAATTAAGACTTCAGAAAGACTGTATGTCTTCATGGAATTTTTTGACGACGAAACGGATAAGCTCCATTTGGCACAAGGACTTATGTTTTAGAATAATTTTGTCCCCGTGGAAAATACTACAAGTGTTCTAGAACTAAGCCTAATTGATGTCTCAAAATCTGGCAACACTGCCACCTATAGTAGCTGGAGACTTGAATTCTCGAGGGCAGGACAGGAACAGCAGATATAATCATGTGACGCCAGACGGCAGTGTGCAGTTAGTATGCCCGTTGGGAGTCTGTCGCCTTGTCTCTTTAGAGCTCGGGGGATTTGTGAGACCAAAGTCGTAAGATTGGCCATAATCTTACAAGTTTTGCTGCACTGCGCTTCTGTCCACGCCATTCCTGCCTAATGAATCATATGCAACTCCTCTATGCTTTTGATTTCTGCAAAAAAATTTTGAACGTCAACCCTCGGTTCATCGAGTGCTGAAATATCCTTTACCAACTCATCTGCCTTTTCGTTACCTTCTATTCCCTAATGACCGGGAACTTTGAAGAGACGTATGGTTCGGCCATAGCTAAGTCTCTCCAATACTTCTTTGAATTCCTGCACACTACATGTTTTGCGCTAACCCTCTGGATTTATTGTGGCCCCAAGAACACAGGTGGTTTTTGCCAGAAACAAATAACTTCGGGATTTTTAAGAATTTCTTCGTTTTCGTTAATAGCAATACCGACAAATCATTGTTTTACTATCGGTATATTATCGTCCAGTTATCGGATTGTTATCGCCGAGGAATCTATACATAGCAGTTATCGATTTTTTATTAAATTTTAAAGGGTAAAGTATAAGTAAAATCGCTAACTTTTCTGTAAAGAGTTTAAATTTTTTTTTGGTAACAGATCGATAACTTTTCAATATGTAAACTGTAAACTTTCAAAAATAAATCAACTAGTTATCTTTAACATATCGATTAATATATGGTAACTTGTAGATAACTTTTCAACAAATAATCAACAGCTTTTCGCTGATAAATCGATAACTTTGCGGAAACAAGGAGACAACTGGTCGATAAATGTCAATAACTTATTGATAATCTTTCTATGCGAAAGCAAATTTATGAATCTTTGATAAAGAATCGATAATTCGTATTTACCTCATCGCTAATACACCAAAAACAAACCGATAAATCATCGATAATAAACCGTTAACACATTAGGGGCTTAGAATATACTCGGGCAGATATGCCTGTCATAAGAGGCGACTAAATTGTCCACTTCATTCAAGGGGTTGTGTCCGTGTAGCCTACCCGTGGCGAGTCTTGTTTCTTTATCAGCCAAGGCTGTGGCGACTCCAAGTTCTTCATGGAACTAAGGTGTGGGGGATGGTCTAGAAGGTACAACACCATACTAAATCATTCCCGAGATAATGGTGCTTGAATCTTACTGGTGCTTGTTTCCGGAACGTACCGGATTTATGTCCGGCAAAGAACCATCAACATCGATAACACTCAACAAAACCTTTGGGGAGTTTCTTTGTCGCTTATCGCAACAACAAAATCAAAATCGATAACAACTTTACTGAACGTTGTCTGGCTCGGGGATGGGCATTATCAACAAAATTAACAATGGGCGAGAAAATTGAAAAAAATGTTTATTCATTATTCAAGAAAAGTAGAGTGATGTATAACGAGGTAAATTTATTCAAGCAATCCTTTAATAATGAATAACATTTTATCGTTACTCAAAATATGCTGATTGATGATAACCGCTCATTCATGGTTAAGTTATTATTCATTATTTAAAAAATGTGGTATAACAATAAAATTGCAATTTTTATTCAGTTATTAAAAAATAAAAAAATAAACCCAAAACCATACCGAAATGACCCCCAATTGACCTCGCAGGAGTCCACAAAACCATCCCGGGTTGACCCCGGAGAAAGCTCAAAAAGCATTTCGAAATTATTCCCAAAAGAAGAGGATTCCGATGGTGTTCCCGAAATTACTACCAAAAAACCCCGGCAGTACTCCTCAAAATCGTCTCAATATTACCCTGAGAAGCTTCAGTACTACACCCGAACTGTTTATGCATATGGGTATATTTTCAGGGCATCTCCAGGGACTATTTTTTTATTTTTGACTAACTGAATAAAAATGTAAATTTTATTGTTATTCCATAATTTTTAAATAATACATAATAACTCAACCCTTTGCTCAAAATTTATAAAAATAAGAATGAGCGGTTATCATCAATTAGGATATTTTGAATAACGAGAAAATATTATGAAGAAATGCTTGAATAAAAAATATTTTGTTATTCATCAATCACAAACTTTAAAATGATGAATAATTTTTTTATTTTTATACTCAGCGGAGCAGAGCTCACAGAGTATATTAACTTTGTTCGCATAACGGTAATCCGTAGCGGCATAAACTAAGCGAGATAGATATAGTCTTCTATATATCAAAATGATCTGGGTGAAAAAAGAAATTCATTTAGCCATGTCCGTCCGTCCGTCAGTCCGTCTTTAAACACGATAACTTGAGGAAATTTTGAGGTATCTTGATGAAATTTGGTATGTAGGTTCCTGAGTGCTCATCTCAGCTATTTAAAATGAGCGAAATCGGATTACAACCACGCCCACTTTTTCGATATCGAAAATTTTGAAAAACCGAAAAAGTGCGATAATTCATTACCAAAGACGGATAAAGCGATGAAACTTTGTAGGTGCGTTGACCTTATGACGCAAAATAGAAAATTAGTAAATTTTTGAACAATTTGCGTGGCAGCGCCCACTTTTAAAAGAAGGTAATTTAAAAGTTTTGCAATCTGTAATTTCGCAGCCGTTGAAGATATAGCATGATGAAATTTGGTAGGCACGTTACTCCTATTATTATATGTGTGCTAAATAAAAATTAGCGAAATCAGATAACGAACTTGCCCACTTTAAAAAAAAAATTTTTTTAAAAGAAAATTTCAAAGTGGGCTTGGCTCCGCCCTTTTTCATTTAATTCGTCTAGAATACTTTTAAGGCAATAAGTCGAACACAAATTTACCAATCCTTGTGAAATTTGGTAGGTACATAGATTCTATGACGATATTTGTTTTGTGTGAGAATGGGTGGTTGAAGCCACGCCCACTTTTTATACACAGTCGACCGTCTGTCCTTGAACAAAAATCGATATATCTTAACTAAACTGAGTTCACGTACTTACCTGAACTCACTTTATCTTGGTATAAAATATGACCGAAATCCGAATATGCCCAAGCCCATTTTCCGATATCGAAAATTACGACACATGAAAAAAATGCCATAATTCTGTACCAAATATGAAAAAAGAGATGAAACATGGTAATTGGATTGGTTTATTGACGCAAAATATAACTTTAGAAAAAACTTTGTAAAATGAGTGTGACAGCTACCATATTAAGTAGAAGAAAATGAAAAAGTTTTGCAGGGAGAAATCAAAAGCCCTTGGAATCTTGGCAGGAATACTGTTCGTGGTATGAGATATATAAATAAATTAGCGGTACCCGACAGAAAATGTTCTGGGTCACCCTGGTCCACATTTTGGTCGATATCGCGAAAAGGCGTCCACCTATAGAACTAAGGCCCACTCCCTTTTCAAATACTCATTAATACCTTTCATTTGAAACCTATGTCATAGAAAGTTTTTGGGGAAAAATATGTACTTTTTTTATTTAAAACCAAACAATTACACGCACACCTTTCCATACTACTTAAAAAGAGGGTACAGGTGCATACACGTAACATTTTTTTTATTTCGCGTTCAAGGTTGCACCACGGAAAACGACTTTAGTCCATTTGCAAATATATTGCAACAAATTTCTATTGATTTTATTTAAGTAAGCCGCAGAATTTGTTCTGCTCGAAAACGGGTTTGCCTGCATTTCAAAAGTAATTTTTATAAACCACTACGAGATCATATTACATAACAATTTCGTAAATCGCCTCCATCTTTACTTATAAGATATAAATAGTTAATTGAAGCGTATTGCGTCGTCCGAAGAATATTACTCTGCGATGTCTATACCTTTTAGTAAAAAAAAGAGTTTGTCATATTGTAGCTTCTGCAAAATCAAACATTGTTTCCTCTTCCTCCCTGATGACCCTGTCTCTTTTCCGTACCTTCTCTTTTTC
Organism: Eurosta solidaginis; assembly: GCF_040869045.1. Lineage (NCBI taxonomy): Eukaryota > Metazoa > Arthropoda > Insecta > Diptera > Tephritidae > Eurosta > Eurosta solidaginis. Next base: position 341,331,374 of record NC_090319.1, on the reverse strand, counting down.
ACTTTATCAAATTTGTTTCTGTGCTTCTTCCATTTAGTATCTCTCCCTCAAACTTCTTTTTTTTCCTCATCTCCTTTTCTCTTAGTTCAACTCGTTATTTTCTTTTTCTCCGTTGAAATCTCCTGCTTATATCTCCTATTTTCGTTTCTTCTTTTTAGCATATGGGTTTTTTATAACTCTTCGTTTCTCCCCCGATATTCTTCTTAACCACTACCCTTTTCTTAAATCCTCATTAACACATCTTATTTAATACCCATATTTCGAAAACACAACCTTGGATCACCCTGGTCCACATGTGAAATTAAAACTCACTTAAAAACCATCTACGAAACTAACGTAGTAATGATTTTTCAAACTTCTTCTACCGATCTGCCTAAAAATGTTAGACAAATTGCACCTTCCTTGTCCACCTCTGGAACGAACGAGCCCTAAATATTAAGGTTGTCGATGAGGGAAGCCTGTACTATATTTCAAGTTAATCGGTTCATAATAAAGCATTTTTTGAATAGGTCTTAGAGAAAAGCTTGTCAAGGAGGCATTCCTGCTTCAAATCTTAAGCAAATTGCATTATAAGTTAGATTTTCTCGGAATAGGTCGTACACGGGTCCTGTTCCCGGAAAGAAAAGTTTTCCGTACATTAACATGGTAAAAGACGTACTCCTGTAATGAATCATATTTTACCCTAAATTAGTAGGTGTACTTCAAGTCTTATTGAGGAAGTACCCCTGTACTAAATTTCAAAGAATTCACACCATACTTCATATTTTTTATAACAGGTGGGCCCGACTCATAATTGCAAACCTAAACCACTCTCGAACCCCTTCAAAACACACTCTAAGTTTTATTAAAATCGTTCCATTCGCTAAGGAGGAGTTCAATCATAAGCATGCGTATAGAAAAAAAAAAAAAAAAATACATGCAGAGATGAACCCGGCAATAAAGAGCGGATATGACCTTATATAAACCTCAGATACACATGCATATAGCCAAATCCGATATGAGACACAGAAACGAAAAATAAAGAAGTAACCATTCTAGAAGACTATTCGTGAAAAGTGTAGGCCCTGAGAAAAACAGGTGAATGAGGCAACCGAGAGTATAAAAGCAGCGTAAGATAAGGGAATAGTTGATCGGTTATAAGTTTTAATGTTGTAAGTAATACTGCGAATATTAGCATCACTATGCTGTTAGTAAATAGTCACAACAACAAAAACAAGAAACAGCCACTCTTATGCACATGCACATATACAAGGCAATGAAGAATACATGCACACACATAACCAGTAGCTCGAAGTGAAGAGATATCTCACATACACATATGTAGTCATCAGCTAAGAGCAGAAGTAATTACTCACACATACACACGCATACAGCTAAATTATCAAGCAGGAGATAAAACAATTCTAGACGGTGAAACGTCTAGACCTTAGTAGAAATTTGCGAACGAGTCAACAGAGAGGACAAAAACAGCGCAAGCTGAGGAATGACTAATCAGTTTGATTTAAACACGCTATTAGCTGCGAAGTGAAGTAAAATTGTGAAGTACTCCCAAAGTAAACTAAATAAACACCATTTTGCAATACTGAATATTGGAGTTATTTATGCGACAGTTCAGCAATACGAACGTTAGCAGAAGGTTCATAATAACCAGGATTTCCCTAAATTCGTTACAATACGATTACCATATTAGCGTTGTAAATAGAGAATGTTCTCAAGATTTAATAAAATATATACTAAGACTTTATTTTATCTTATTTTTATTTCATCTTATTTCCGTATCTACGTTATTTATTCATAAGAAAGTGGGTATATATTATTCAGTTGTATCCTTGATTTGACTTTCTCGTTTGTTTATACATATATGTGTAAGATGTGTATATGTGTATTTGCGTATATCTTATTGCATGCATATGTTGCATACCAATGCAATTATGAACTTTAATCGAAAAAGTTCTTCCCCATTATTCATTCATTTTGCTTCATTTTATTTGTGCGTACGCCGCAAGCCCTTAAGCTGCCACTGATTTTATACATGTACGGACGTATATGTCTGTGTTGGTAATGTGCATTCTTCATGCTAGCAAAAATTGCTTGAATGTGAGCCCTTTTTATGTTTTTAGAGAATCTTTTAATGTGGTCCCTTATCATGTATCAGTTCATCCGCTAATCTCATCATTGCTTAGTCTACCTTATTCCCTTCATGTCATAATCTTTTGGAAGTAAAGAAGAAAGTGCTTAAGTCAGCCGATTCATGGATTCAACAAAAAAAGATTTCTACAGGCATAAGCCAATTATAATTGTAGTAATAATGAAAACTGTTAACTTAGAAAAGAATAGCATTAGACTTGAAGGATGTTGCTATGACAGAGATTTCTGTAGCACCATGGTTTTAAAAACAAAGTAGTGAGCGAAATGAGGGGCGCTATGAATTGCCTCAGCTTATCGCACGATCTCCCAAGATGATACACCTTTTGGAAGAAGAAATCAGTTTATCACCTCCCACAACAAGTGGGTAGATATGTCGTGCAGGCGTAAACAAAAACCTATCCGATTCTGGCAGCAGCAATGGATCTATAGGGAACTGATTCTTGGGCTGGAGCCCTGTTTGGAGTGGTCACTTGGAGTGGTTTACTTCTACCTAACACAGTTTTTAACACTTTGGAATCTATTCTCTGATAGCATCACCAATAAAATGGCCTGCGGAAATTAGAGATGGGATATGGTCAGCAGATTCATGATGTATATTTTCCTAGCAAAACGACAAGATGATTGCTTAGCCCAATAACGTGATAGTAGTCAACGAACTCAAGTAGGGCGCCTCCGTATTCAAATTAATGCAAAACCGGTCAAATATGCGAACAAATGCGCGGACAATGGGAGGTTAGGTTCTAGTGCGTGGCTCATCAAGAGAAGAAGGGAGTCCTATACTGGGAGAGGCCACAGATAGTACCGGGGCTTAACAACCCCATTAGTCTATAATAAATCATTGTGCCTTAATGAAAATCAATATAAATTACTATTAAATTCTTTAATATTAACTGTCTTTGATTAAAGAGTACTCATTAATCCTAATGCAGTGCTTCCTCTTTATACATATACAATGCGTATATATGTATATGAAGCTTTCACATTTCTTACTGGGATATAACTAACTACCATATTGAAGATAACCACACATCATCCGGCATGATTTCCTCATCACATTCATTTCGTTCGAGCTGGCGCCATCATCATCATTTCTGACTTGGAAAATGTGTTCGTTAAAGACATGAATCGGGTTTGGCGGCGGATTTGCATTGCAGAGACAGCGTTTACTGTGCGATTGTTCCTATCCCCTTAAAAGTTATACTAAAAGCTATTTAGTAAGCTCTCATAGTTACTTTTGACAGACTTTAGATTTCGTATACGCGTTATATGTGCATATGTATATGTAAGTTTGTTATGACTATGTCTGTGCATCAATGTGTACATTGCAAAAGATTAAAAGCATACATTTAGCGCGTCCATGTACATATGTATGTGTGTATGGCGCATGAAGCTAATTAACTTTGCATTAAATCACAACCGGAATGCATTTCAATCTGTGCATTCGCATTAAAACAATATTTTTCTTATTCGCCATTTCTCTCGCTGTCAAAGTGCAACAAAAGTAAGTTGCCACTATTATTAATATCTTACTACTGCATCGCCTTCCCTACAGCCATAGTTCATCTCTGCAAACATTATCATAAGTTTTGTTTCTTAACTATTTAATACTGCGAAGCAATTATAAGTTATTTTTTGTTTTAATTTTTTGTGCTTGGATTTGTCTTACGCTTTGATACTTTTCATTCTTTCCTTTCAACGAATATTACAAGCTCCAATAATTTCAAAACAAAAGATAAATTACTGCTTGTACTAAGAATTTATTTGTTGCATGCATATATTTTTTTATACTCAGTTGAGCAGAGCTCACAGAGTATATAAGCTTTGATTGGATAACGGTTGGTTGTACAGGTATAAAGGAATCGAGATAGATATAGACTTCCATATATCAAAATCATCAATATCGAAAAAAAATTTGATTGAGCCTTGTCCGTCCGTTCGTCCGTCCGTTCGTCTGTCCGTCTGTCCGTTAACACGATAACTTGAGTAAATTTTGAGGTATCTTGATGACATTTGGTATGTAGGTTCCCGGGCACTCATCTCAAATCGCTATTTAAAACGAACGATATCGGACTATAACCACGCCCACTTTTTCGATATCGAAAATTTCGAAAAACCGAAAAAGTGCGATAATTCATTACCAAAGTCTAATAAAGCGATGAAACTTGGTAGGTGAGTTGAACTTTTGACGCAGAATAGAAAATTTGTAAAATTTTGGTCAATGGGCGTGGCACCGCGCACTTTTAAAAGAAGGTAATTGAAAAGTTTTGCAAGCTGTAATTTGGCAGTCGTTGAAGATATCATGATGAAATTTGGCAGGAAAGTTACACCTATTATTATATGTATGCTTAATAAAAATTAGCAAAATCGAAGAACGGCCACGCCCACTTAAAAAAAGAATTTTACAAAAAATTTAATATCTTTAAAGTATATAAGTAAATTATGTCAACATTCGACTCCAGTAATGATATGGTGCAATAAAATACTAAAATAAAAAATTTCAAAATGGGCGTGGCTCCGCCCTTTTTCATTAAATTTGTCTAGGATACTTTCAATGCCATAAGTCGAACAAAAATTTACCAATCGTTGTGAAATTTGGTGGGGGCTTGGATTCGGGGACGATAACTGTTTTCTGTAAAAAAGGGCGGAATCGGTTGAGGCCACGCCCAGTTTTTATATACAGTCGACCGTCTGTCCTTCCGCTCAGCCGTTAACACGGTAACTTGAGCAAAAAACTATATATCTGTACTAAACTCAGTTCACGTACTTATCAGAACTTACTTTGTATTGGTGCAAAAAATGGCCGAAATCCGATTATGACCACGCCCACTTTTTCGATATCGAAAATTACGAAAAATAAAAAAAAATTCCATAATTCTATACCAAATACGAAAAAAGGGATGAAACATGGCAATTGGATTGGTTTATTGACGCAAAATATAACTTTAGAAAAAACTTTGCAAAATGGGTGTGACACCTACCATATTAAGTAAAAGAGAATGAAAAAGTTCTGCAGGGCGAAATCAAAAGCCCTTGGAATTTTGGCAGGAATACTGTTCGTGGTATTACATATATAAATAAATTAGCGGTACTCGACAGATGATGTTCTGGATCACCCTGGTCCACATTTTGGTCGATATCTCGAAAACGCCTCCACATATACAACTAAGGGTCACTCCCTTTTAAAACCCTCATTAATACCTTTAATTTGTTACCCATATCGTAAAACCATATTATAGAGTCACCCCTGGTCCACCTTTATGGCGATAACTCAAAAAGGCGACCACCTATAGAACTAAGGTCCACTACGTTTTAAATAATCATTAACACCTTCTATTTGAAACCCATGTCATACAAACACATTCCAGGGTTACCCTAGGTTCATTTTGCTAAATGGTGGTTTTCCCTTATTTTGTCTCCATAGCTCTCAGGTGAGTATGTAATGTTCAGTTACACCCGAAATTAGCCTTCCTGACTTGTTATATATAGGTTTTATACAAGTTGTCTAGAAATTTCCGACGCTTGAGAATGTTGTAGCGGGCTCAAAAACAATATTTTACTGACTATGTTTGCTTCAGACTATGGAATATTCAGAAGAGAAAATTGTTTTCTAAACAACTTTAAAAAATGTCAGTACTCTATAAATATTTATGCTGTTTACACTAATGATAACCAATAATTGAGTAATGAGAATGTAAAAGTAATTGTCGTTACACTGCAGCGTAATGTGGGAACAATGAATGTGGTCGAGTTGGTATGAGCGAAATCATACAGCACGTCACCTACATACATTTAAATTATAGTCCCTGAGAACAAATTCAATTGTTATGCATGCCATTGCACGAAGAGATGTACTTATATACTGCTGTTTGGTTGGAAATAGAGAGCCAGAAACAAAAACAAAGCAAGAAATTAGCTATTCAAGTTTAAGCTGAAATATGTTTCTTCATAGAGTTTTATTAATTGTCACATCTTTGTACATTATTTGGGTAGATTTATATCTATATATATAAAAGGACGTGTAAATTTTGATTGTCAATCCATAAATTGAGAACGGCTCGACAGATTGCCATGAAATTTTTAGGAAAGATACAGGAAGGAGAGTTGATGGTTAGTTGATTTTGAAATCCCAAATCGGTTTAGCCATATACATATAAAAATCGAATTCTGTGTGTGTGTGTTCGCTATGGAAACGTATTTCCCACACATCAATCATCACCAAATTTTGGTTATGGGTTCCTTCGATCAACGGGAAGGTTTTAGGCTAAAAATAATTTCGATATATAAAAGGGGGCATGGCACCTCCCATACAAATGGAATCTTTGGTACTGCGTACCTTTGAAGGTATACATGCAAGAACATTGAAATTCAATGAGGGGTTATATGAGGTCAATCCCTAACACCACCAAGAAAATGCGGAATTGGGAAAAGGGGGTGTGGCACCTCCCATACAAATGGAATCTTTGGTACTGCATACCTTTGAAGGTATACATGCCAGAACATTGAAATTCAGTAAGGAGTTATTTCAGGTAAATCCCTAACACCACCAAGAAAAGGCGGAATTGAGAAAAAGGGGGCGTGAAATCTCCCATTCAAATGGAATCTTTGGTACTGCATAACTTTGAAGGTATAGATGCCAGAACATTTAAATTCAGTAAGGAGTTATTTGAGGTCAATCCTTAACACCACCAAGAAAATATGGAATTGGGAAAAAGGGGGCGTGGCACCTCCCATACAAATGGAATATATTATACTGCATATATCTGGATATCGTAATGGTAGGTTAATTAAAATTGGTAAGGAGCTACGTGACGTTAAGTCCTAAAACCTCCAGTAAAATGTGGAATGGGGAAAAACTATGGCTGCCGTACAAACTTAAGTTATTTTAACACCTAAAGTTTGACTGCATTGTCGAGTTTAGCTATTATGCCTTTTGGACGTTTAGTAATCTACCGCTGTTAAAAAAATTGTTTAGCTTCAGTCTATCTACATCTTCTATAAAATTCAAATTCTGTGTGTGTGTTCCCTATGAAAACGTGTTTGCTATACTTCGATCATCACCAAATTTTGGCTTGAGGTTCCTTCGATCAAGACGAAAGTTTTTCATATTTCAGAATTAAGAATTTTAAATTTAAATGTTTTTGTTTTTTGGCTATGCGAAAGAACTATCTTAGCTCCGAAAAATGATCATGTTAACAAAATCAATGATCGCTTTCAAAATCAATTTCCTGGTGAAGTGGCGAAAAATAAATCGATCGACACAGTTACAGATGAAGATAAAATTATGAATTATGCAAAAGAATTTCTATACTCCTCAGAACCAAAAGGAATGCCTGCGCATATATCAACTTTGAAAATTGGCTCACCAGTCATGCTTCTTCGGAATGTAATCAAAACAACAATCACCAGCGGTAAAAGCAATACGATATTATAAAATAAGATACAATAAGATCAAGATTAAAATGTTTTAACAGAAAATTTCACCAAATATGCGTACAAAATTCAATTCAATTTACAGAACAATAAGTAAAATTATCAACAAACAAAACAGAAAATATAATGCAACATCCATTCGATCTCGGGCGTTACAAAGTGCGTCTGGTAAAGCTAGTAAAATATAAAAAAAAAAAAAATTTAAAACAAATTAAAATATCTGTATTTAATTAGCGAGACATACTCTCATTGTTATTGATGTAAGAGAAAAATTACAATCCTACTCCCGGGAGAAAAGGCTTTGAAAAGATTTACAAGGTATAATCGAAACAACTATCGCCTCGTCCGTCTTGATGTCACGTTGTTTAAATTTTTCCCAAATTATTAAATAAATTAGCAAATTACAAAGTTTACCAACAGCGATAGTTACTAGACTTTTGAGAGCGCGCTTATAAGTAATCCACACAATTTAGATTAAAAATGTACGTATGTACTTAATGGTGTATAAAGGAATAACAGCAAAAATGCAATACTTAGAGACCAATTGCAAAGTGAGCATCGGGGCATTCATATGGCTGAGTGGATAAAGGTGCTGACTTTACACTAGTAAATGTTGGAAATTTCGAGTTAAATACTCAGATCCTGAGAAGCTAGATGATGAAGAAGTGGAATTCAATAACTTGCTCTAGTAACTATCGCCGTTTGTTAACTTCGTAATTTTCCCTAATGTCAATAACAAAATAAAATAAAATAGAATAAAATAAAATAAAAAAAAATATAATAAAATAAAATAAAACAAATTAAAGTAAAATATAAGAAGTAAAGAAGGCTAAGATCGGGGGTAAGCGAACATTACATACTCCACTGAGAACTTTGGAGACAAAATAAGAGAAAATATCCATGTAGGAAAATTAACCTAGTCTAACCCTGGAATGTCTGGAATGTGTTTGTATGACATGGGTATTATATGGAAGGTATTACAGAGCATTTTAAAAGGGAGTGGCCATAGTTCTATAGATGGACGCTTTTTCGAGAAGTCGCCATAAAGGTGGACCAGAGGGACTTCAAGAGTGTGTTTGTACGATACGGGTGTCAAATGAAAGGTGCTAATGAATATTTTAAAAGGGAGTGGGACTTAGTTCTATAGGTGGACGCTTTTTCGAGAAGTCGCCATAAAGGTGGACCAGGGGAGTCAAGAATGTGTTTGTACGATATGGCCATCAAAGTAAAGGTGTTAATGAATACTTTAAAAGGGAGTAGCCCTAAATTGTATAGGTGAAGGTGTTTTCGAGATATCGACCAAAATGTGGACCAGGGTGACCAAGAACATCATTTGTCGGGTACCGCTAATTTATTTATATATGTAATACCACGAACAGTATTCCTACCATGATTCCAAGGGCTTTTGATTTCGTCCTGCAGAACTTTTTCATTTTCTTCTACAAATTTTACAAAGTTTTTTCTAAAGTTATATTTTGCTTCAAAAAACCAATCCAATCACCATTTTTCATCCCTGTTTTCGAAGTTGGTATAGAAGTCGGATTTTGCCCATTTTTATTACCAAGATAAAGTGAGTTCAGATAAGTACATGAACTAAGTTTAGTAAAGATATATCGATTTTTGCTCAAGTTATCGTGTTAATAAAAGGAGTAACGTTCTTGCCAAATTTCATAATGATATCCTCATTACACAGCTTGCAAAACTTTTAAATTACCTTCTTTTAAAAGTGGGCGGTGCCACGCCCTTTGTCCAACATTTTAAAAATTTTCTATTCTGCGTTATAAGGTCAAACCACCTACCAAGTTGCATCGTTTTGCCCGCCTTTAGTAATGAATTATAGCACTTTTTCGGTTTTTCGAAATTTTCGATATCGAAAAAGTGGGGTTGGTTATAGTCCGATTTCGCTCATTTTATATAGCGATCTGAGATGAGTGCCTAGAAACCCTCATACCAAATTTCATTCAGATACCTCAAAATTTACTTAAGTTATTGTGTTTATGGACAGGCGGACGGACGGACGGACATGGTTAAATTAAATTCTTTTTCGCCCAGATCATTTTGATATGTAGAAGTGTATATCTATCTCGATTTGTTTATGCCGTTACGGGGTACCGTTATGCGAACAAATTTAGTATACTCTGTGAGCTTTGCTCAGCTGAGTATAATATATAATAAAATAAAATAAAACAAAATAAAGTAAAATAAATTAGGATTAAATAAAATAAAATAAAATCTATATACATATATAAAAGAAAGTGCTCATAGTTACACTATTTATAACTCAAGAACGGATCAACCGATTTGTCTGAAAATTTGTGGAGATGTATCTTAGAACCAGCAGACGGATATAGGATACATTTTATCCTGTTCTGGCTAGGGTCTTGAGATCAAAACGTGGACCTGGGTTTTCCTGGGATGTGTTTGTACAATATGGGTATGAAAGGGAAGCTGTTTATGAGTATTTTGCTACGGTATTTTTTGTTCTCCTTGGTGGATAGGGTCTCGAGATATAGGTCAAAACGTGGACCCAGGTACCCCTAGAATGAGTTGATAAAATATGGATAATAGACGAAAACTTTTGATGAGTGCTTTAGTAGAGGGTAATATAACTTTCGCCTGGAAAACGCTGCAGTAACACTTTTCGATGATACATCGATAACTTTTTGATATAAGTTTGATAACTTGTTAACAAAAACTCAGCGATAACTTTTGTTATCGATACCAAATTTATAAAACTGACATATTTATCTGGCACTTAACCGCTTAGATAGCCGTTCAATTACGCGCACCAGTTGCTTCTTTGTCAGGCTAAATGACGCCAATTGGTCACACCAAGGGACTTCAAACTTTTTCCACCAGGTACTTCTAGCTGATTGTGAATGGCCCTCTTCTTCTGCTCCATAGGCGTGTACAGATAAATATACTTTTTTGGCAGGAGCATCAACTTTTATTCGCATAACATGATTTACCCATTTAAGCTGCTGTGTTTTAATTTGCTGGACTATGTTGATGTCTGCATAGAACTCGCACACCACATCTTCATCATTCTTCGGCAATCGCCATCGCTAATGCGTAGAGGTCCATCAACCTTTTGAAGAACAACATTTATCTCGCTGTTGTCAGCAGGGAAACCATATTCAGATTCAACGGCATATAGGCAGTTCCTTTTCGAGTTATCAAAAGCGGATCTAAATCAACTTAGGGGTGATTTGAGTCAATCCGGTTCTCCAAGATTTCGCGCAAAGTGTTAATTTGCTAGATGGTGGCTCTGTAGCCGCTCTGATAAGTTCCAATCAGCCGAATCACGGTGGACTTCATGCATGTGCCTTACAGACTCATCGCCACCATATTTGAATAGCTCCGCAGGCAAACCAACAGCGCACGCTTAGTGCCTTTTTTACTTCGCCATTGTCGAGTTGGGGAGTGCTAATTTCATTATCATTGAGCGCGTGCTAGGTTTCGTCATCTTCCCTGAGGATTTCACCGTTCTCTCCATTTTGGGGCACAAATATCGATAGCTCGTCAATAATTTATCCATAATATCCATAACAAACCGATAGCTCGTTGATGACAAATGCATAAGACGCGCTTAACTCGTCGATAACAAACCGCTGTCACTTCAACAATGAAATTTATAGTACGCCGCCCGGCTTCGGTTTTGGTTTCAGTCTTGTTTTCTAATTTTTTGTTTTATTCTCCCTCCTTTTCTTATCTGCCTTTTCCTTGACTGTATTGTTCCCAGTATTGTGAGCAGTGAGCGAAGATATTTACACATAAAAAAAATCACACATTTGATTGAGCTGTGCTTAAGTCAGAAACTATGGGTTCCTTACATTGTACTGTGCTGTACTTCAGCGCAATATCGTTATAGGTAACTTATGTACATATATATAAATAACAACGATAAGAAGAATGTAAGCCGAATATAAAACGTGTGTCACTGTCAGCAGCTGAGCTGTTAATGACAGCTTTGAGAATTGACCAAATATCATAAAAATATTCAGTCAGCATATAGCATACACAAGTCACGATAAACATTAACATACATACGCACACGCGTATATATGTGTAAGTGAACATGTTGTATGTACCAGGTACAAAGACCCCAGAGGCATACTATGCCCACTCAGGCGCTTACACCCCCACTTTGAGTAATGCTTATACACTTTCATTTCCGCTTTTGGCACGCTTCAACGCTTATGCAATTACGATTAGATAGCGTTCTATGTACATATGTCGGTATGTATGTGTGCGTATGGAAAGGGATGGGAAACCAAAATTTGGCAAACACTTTCCAAACTAAACTTTAATACAAACAATAAACAGCAGCAACGAAAAAAAATATATATACAATTTTGCAAAAGCAACTCCCGCAGCAGTAACAAAAACGACAAACGCACACACATGCAATTCGCCTTAATGCACACATTAAGCACACAATGACATACATACATACATACATACATGCGTCAATGAAAAATGTCATGTTTAGCCATTTTTAGAAACTTTTTATACTCAGTTGAGCAGAGCTCACAGAGTATATTAAGTTTGATTGGATAACGGTTGGTTGTACATATATAAAGGAATCGAGATAGATATAGACTTCCATATATCAAAATAATCAGGATCGAAAAAAAATTTGATTGAGCCATGTCCGTCCGTCCGTCCGTCCGTCCGTCCGTCCGTCCGTTAACACGATAACTTGAGTAAATTTTGAGATATCTTGATGAAATTTGGTATGTAGGTTCCTGAGCACTCATCTCAGATCGCTATTTAAAATGAACGATATCGGACTATAACCACGCCCACTTTTTCGATATCGAAAATTTCGAAAAACCGAAAAAGTGCGATAACTCATTACAAAAGACAGATAAAGCGACGAAACTTGGTAGATGGGTTGACGTTATGACGCAGAATAGAAAATTAGTAAGATTTTGGACAATGGGCGTGGCCCCGCCCACTTTTACAAGAAGGTAATTTAAAAGTTTTGCAAGCTGTAATTTGGCAGTCGTTGAAGATATCATGATGAAATTTGGCAGGAACGTTACTACTATTACTCTATATGTGCTAAATAAAAATTAGCAAAATTGGATTAAGAACACGCCCACTTTTTAAAAAAAAATTTTTTTAAATTCAAATTTTAACAAAAAATTTAATATCTTTACTGTATATAAGTAAATTAAGTCAAAATTCAACTCCAGTAATGATATGATGCAACAAAATACAAAAATAAAAGAAAATTTCAAAATGGGCATGGCTCCGCCCATATTCATTTAGTTTGTCTAGAATACTTTTATTGCCATAAGTCGAACAAAAATTTACCAATCCTTCTCAAATTTGGTAGGAGCATAGATTCTACGACGGTAACTGTTCTCTGTCAAAATGGGCGAAATCGGTGGAAGCCACGCCCAGTTTTTATACACAGTCCACCGTCTGTCCTTCCGCTCGGCCATTAACACAATAACTTGAGCAAAATCCGATATATCTTTACTAAACTTAGCCCACGTACTTACCTGAGCTCACTTTTTCTTGGTATAAAAAATGGGCGAAATCTGACCATAACCACGCCCACTTTATCGATATCGAAAATTACGAAAAATGAAAAAAATGCCATAATTCTATACCAAATACGAAAAAAGGGATGAAACATGGTAACTGGATTGGTTTGTTGACGCAAAATATAACTTTGGAAAAATCTTTGTAAAATGGGTATGACACCTACCATATTAAGTAGAAGAAAATGAAAAAGTTCTACAAGGCGAAATCAACAGCCCTTGGAATCTTGGCAGGAATACTGTTAGTGGTATTGCATATATAAATAAATTAGCAGTACCCGACAGATAATTTTCTGGATCACCTGGTCCACATTTTGGTGGATATCACGAGAACGCCTTCACATATACATCTAAGGGCCACTCGCTTTTAAAACCCTCATTAATACCTTTAATTTGATATCCATATCGTACAAAACATACCAGAGTCACCCCTGTCCCACCCTAATGGCGATATCTCGAAAAGGCGTCCACCTATAGAACTAATGCCCCCTCTCTCTTAAAATGCTCAGTAACACCTTTCGTTTGATACCCATATCGTACAAACATTCTAGAGTAACCCCTGGCCCACCCTAATGGCGATATCTCGAAAAGGCGTCCACCTATAGACCTAGTGTCCACTCCCTCTTAAAATGCTCAGTAACAGCTTTCGTTTGATACCCATATCGTACAAACATTCTAGAGTCACCCCTGGCCCACCCTAATGGCAATATCTCGAAAAGGCGTCCACCTATAGACCTAATGCCCACTCCCTCTTAAAATGCTCAGTAACACCTTTCGTTTGATACCCATATCGTACAAACATTCTAGAGTCACCCCTGGCCCACCCTAATGGCAATATCTCGAAAAGGCGTCCACCTATAGACCTAATGCCCACTCCCTCTTAAAATGCTCAGTAACAGCTTTCGTTTGATACCCATATCGTACAAACATTCTAGAGTCACACCTGGCCCACCCTAATGGCGATATTTCGAAAAGGCGTCCACCTATAGAACTAAGGATTACTCCCTTTTAAAATACTCATTACCACCTTTCATTTGATACCCATATCGTACAAACACATTCTAGAGTCACCCTGGCCCACCCTAATGGCGATATCTCGAAAAGGCGTCCACCTATAGACCTAATGTCCACTCCCTCTTAAAATGCTCAGTAACACCTTTCGTTTGATACCCATATCGTACAAACATTCTAGAGTCACCCCTGGCCCACCCTAATGGCGATATCTCGAAAAGGCGTCCACCTATAGACCTAATGTACACTCCCTCTTAAAATGCTCAGTAACACCTTTCGTTTGATACCCATATCATACAAACATTCTAGAGTCACCCCTGTCCCACCCTAATGGCGATATCTCGAAAAGGCGTCCACCTATAGACCTAATGCCCACTCCCTCTTAAAATGCTCAGTAACACCTTTCGTTTGATACCCATATCGTACAAACATTCTAGAGTCACACCTGGCCCACCCTAATGGCGATATCTCGAAAAGGCGTCCACCTATAGAACTAAGGATTACTCCCTTTTAAAATACTCATTACCACCTTTCATTTGATACCCATATCGTACAAACACATTCTAGAGTCACCCTGGCCCACCCTAATGGCGATATCTCGAAAAGGCGTCCACCTATAGACCTAATGCCCACTCCCTCTTAAAATGCTCAGTAACACCTTTCGTTTGATACCCATACCGTACAAACATTCTAGAGTCACCCTTGGTCCAGCTTTATGGCGATATCTCGAAAAGGCGTCCACCTATAGAACTAAGGATTACTCCCTTTTAAAATACTCATTACCACCTTTCATTTGATACCCATATCGTACAAACACATTCTAGAGTCACCCTGGCCCACCCTAATGGCGATATCTCGAAAAGGCGTCCACCTATAGACCTAATGCCCACTCCCTCTTAAAATGCTCAGTAACACCTTTCGTTTGATACCCATATCGTACAAACATTCTAGAGTCACCCTTGGTCCACCTTTATGGCGATATCTCGAAAAGGCGTCCACCTATGAACTAAGGATTACTCCCTTTTAAAATACTCCTTACCACCTTTCATTTGATACCCATATCTTACAAACACATTCTAGAGTCACCCCTGGCCCACCCTAATGGCGATATCTCGAAAAGGCGTCCACCTATAGACTTAATGCCCACTCCCTCTTAAAATGCTCAGTAACACCTTTCGTTTGATACCCATATCGTACAAACATTCTAGAGTCACCCCTGGCCCACCCTAATGGCGATATCTCGAAAGGGCGTCCACCTATAGACCTAATGCCCACTCCCTCTTAAAATGCTCAGTAACACCTTTCGTTTGATGCACATATCGTACAAACACATTCTAGAGTCACCCCTGGCCCACCCTAATGACGATATCTCGAAAAGGAGTCCACCTATAGACCTCATGCCCACTCCCTCTTAAAATGCTCAGTAACACCTTTCGTTTGATACCCATACCGTACAAACATTCTAGAGTCACCCCTGGCCCACCCTAATGGCGATATCTCGAAAAGGCGTCCACCTATAGACCTAATGCCCACTCCCTCTTAAAATGCTCAGTAACACCTTTCATTTGATTCCCATATCGTACAAACACATTCTAGAGACACCCCTGGTCCACCTT
This sequence comes from Eurosta solidaginis, assembly GCF_040869045.1. Taxonomy (NCBI): domain Eukaryota; kingdom Metazoa; phylum Arthropoda; class Insecta; order Diptera; family Tephritidae; genus Eurosta; species Eurosta solidaginis. The sequence goes on along the minus strand of NC_090319.1, from coordinate 341,315,614 downwards.
TATGGCGATATCTCGAAACGGCGTCCACCTATGGAACTAAGGATCACTCCTTTTCAAAATACTGATTAACAGCTTTCATTTGATACCCATATCGTACAAACACATTATAGAATCACCCCTGGTCCACCCTAATGGGGACATCTCGAAAAGGCGTCCACCGATAGACCTAAGGCCCACTCCCTCTTAAAATGCTCAGTAACACCTTTCATTTGATACCCATATCGTACAAACAAATTCTAGAGTCAGCCCTGGTCTACCTTTATGGCGATATCCCTAAATGGCGTTCATCCATAGAACTATGGCCTATTCTCTCTTAAAATACTCTTTAATACCTTTCATTTGATACACATGTTATACAACCACATTCCAGGGTTACCCCAGATTGATTTTCCTTATTTTGTCTCCATAGCTCTCAACTGAGTATGTTATGTTCGGTTACACCCGAACTTAGCCTTCCTTACTTGTTATTCTTGTTTATGCACCACAATGGACTTTCGTAACTTTATTTATCAGCGTGGCAGAATTTGCAAATTTGCACCAGCAATAATTTGCCACGCGCTCCCAAATGTATTCACATACAGATAAAGTTGTATAGATATGTGTAAAAATGTTTTTGCATTTGCATGTTATTAAGTTGTTGAGCAAATGTGCCTGCAGCTTTTTAAAGAAGCACATCTCTATACAAATGTAAATTTACTAATACCTACATACATACGTGCATGACTTTATGCTCATCTCATTATTCGGTTATGCGTAAGTGAAAACTTGTAAATTATCACGCGAATTACTCACTTAAGGCCAAATTATGTACGATGCCGTGACAATTTTAATCGCAGTCACGCCCATTCACAGTCACCACTACATATGTAATATCAAACATCTCATAACGGCATTCAGGTTTACTGTCAGTCACTGGAGTGAATGAAAGCTCTTTCATCACAGGAATTTTGGATCACACGAGAGAATATTACTCATTGCGTTATTCATAATTAGCCCCTTAGTAATATTCGCATTCATGTATGTATCTCAATTACTGAACAACAATGCTTAAGGTGTGAGTATAGTAAATATATGTTGCAAGGTGATAAGTGTGACCAAAAATCTTGAAAGGCCTAAAAAATTGGCAATTTTAAATTAAGGCTGAAATGTGTTCTTTGTTCGCACTGTTCTTAATACCTCCACTGACAAATTTTTGGTACACTATAATTTACAAATAAACTCCAATCAAAATTATGCGTTGAACGTGAGAACGAATTTCGACACTTTTCAAATATTGAATATTAAATTTATGCACAACTATCTTGACTGAAAGGGGACTTACTCAAAAGTAAATCTTTGGGAGACCATTCTCTCGAACACTCCAAGAGCCATATCATATTTTGGAACATACATGATGACATGTTTGATGAGCGACTTTTAGAGCATGATTAACTTTGAAATTGTCTACTCAGTGTAAACTAGCACTGGTATGAGTTATTGTCCGTTTGATTTCTAAGCTGACATTGTTTTTGCTGTTAATGCTGGTTTGCAAATATTCGAAACTTTTCACAGTTTCGTATTTGTATCCGTTAACACTGACGTACCTACAAAGACGCGAATGTGCCGATCCTTTCATGGATGGCAGAAGATATTTCATTTTGTCCTCTTTTACGGCAAGACCCACTTTTTTTGCATCTCTATCTAATCCAGAGAAAGCAGAACTCACGGCATGATTGTACGCTCCTGTAATAGATTGTACCATCAGGGTTTAGTTCTGCTGCTAGAATTATGCTTTCAATCTTTAAGTTAAAAAATTGCATGAAAAGTAGAAGCCTTGTATGAAGCCTCATTTGGTTTCGAAAAGACTAGGAGAGGTTCTTCTCAATTCTTTTGGAGCTGGTGGCGTTAGGTTAGTTTAGGTAGTAGCTGCCCTGATAAGGATAGCTCACGTGGACAACACGAAGGTCCGTTGTGATACCACATACACCAAAAATAACGGTGACTTAGATCTGGCTACTTAGTCGTTGGGTAGCTCCGAGTGATATCGATCTGAACTTTGGATAAATACTCGGGGATCCAAATGAGTCGCGACCGAAGTACTTTCGCCTATTTATAGCCAAAGCTGAGCAATTAAGCATAAAGTGATTTGGTGATTCCACCTTATCGTCCTATGTACAGCTGCAGCAGGATGGAGTTTCCAGTATATTGAGACGTGCCGCATGAATAACCATGGGAGAGTGCCCTGTCAAAGCCCCAACGACAATTGATATGAGAGCCTTGATGAACCCAGTTATACCTCCTGCCATCCACTTTCGGCCAGAAAGATCTTGCTACCCTGCAAGACGTAGTGTCCGCCCAACGTTTCTGAGCTGACTCGAGCTACAGCTATGGAGGAGCAATCCACAGGTGGCCAGCGGAATCCCGAAATCCCTACAGTCATCTTTAACTGGTTCAGTTGTACCGATGCGGGCTAAGAGACCCGCTTGGTAGTTACCCGGGATATAACTATGGCCCGGGACCCAGATAATCTTAATTGTAAAATAATTCGATGCAATCGCAAGCGATGTCAAGCACTCCCAGACCACCCTCAATCGCACTGTAGTTGAGGTCAAGGCCTTGATAGCCGCTTGGCTTTCAGAGTAGATGTTAAATTCCCTAACCGTAGTAGCACTGGATAGCATTTCATCCACCGCATCCTTAATTGCAGCAACTTCCGCTTGGAATACACTGCAGTAATCATTCAACTTAAACTTGAGGCTTACATTTAGCTCTTGACAAAAGACCCCCCATCAACCTTTCCGTCCAGCTTCGACCCATCTGTGAAAAAGTTAACCGGTACCATGCCCCTGATAATTCCCCTTCCCCACTCACTCCTCGGTGGAATGACTGGGGTAAGGTTATATAGGGAGCAGTTATCGGCATACAATAATCCGTTCTGTCTGGGACAAAGTCGAAATTGGTAAGCAGGCTAGAGTGTCCGCCGTCAGAAAGCCCATAGCCCATATCACGAAACCTGACCAACAACCTTGCTGCGGCCGCCTTTCCCGCAATATCTACTGGATATATGTTCAGCATGACGTTCAGTGCCAAGGTAGGTGTTGTTTTGAGAGCACGACTGAGACCGATCAGCGCCGTCCGTTGCACTGACACTAACATTTTGCAGGTACTCGCCGCGTCCAGTGCTTTCCACCAGACCAGCACCCCATATATCAGAATCCGTTTGCCCACCATCTCATAAAGACAGTGCACTACTCCTGGCGAGAGTCCTCATCTCTTTCCGATAGCCCCTCTGCAGTAGTACAAGGTAATGGCGGCCTTCCTGACCCGATCTTCCACATTGGGTCTCCAGGACAGTTTCTTGCCCAAACCAATCCCCAAATAGTTAACCCTATCAGAAAGTACCAACGGTAGCCCTCCAATCGATGGAGTTCTGAAATCGGGTATCTTATATCTCCTTGTAAAAAGAACCAATTCCGTTTTTCCCGGGTTGACCGCCAATCCACATGATTCAGCCCACATAGCCACAGTATCCAGGTAGCCCTGCAGAACATCGCGCAGGGTGTCCAGATTTTTGCCTCTGACTGGGATAGCAAGGTCATCTGCATAGGAAACCGCCCGACAACTATTGGGTCCCAGCTCTACAAGAAGCTCGTTGCCTACCACAACCCAGAGCAGAGGAGATAGAACACCCCCTGTGGCGTGTCCCTGCACACCTTGCTCTTAATTATGGCCCTTCCCCACTCCGCTGCGGCAATTCTGCCGCATAGAAGTTTGCTAATAAATTCAACCAGAGCCGCCTGGACTCCTAAACCCACCAGAACTGTTTCGTTTGCCCCCTGTATGGCATTGGTAAAAGCCCCTCGATGTCTAGAAAGGCACCCAGTACATACTATTTGTGTTCTAGGGACCGCTCTATTTGCTTTACAATCGAATGGAGAGCCGCTTCCGTCGATCTGCCCTTGCAGTATGCATGCTATGAAGCCGACAGTAACCCGCGAGGTATCCTTTCCCGTAGGTACAGGTCAATCAACCGCTCAAACGTCTTAAGAAGGAACGACGAGAGACTGATTGGCCTGAAATCATTAGTTGATACATGAGAGCTTCTGCCGACATTGGGAATGAAGATAACACTAACCGTGTGCAAAGACTTCGGGATATAGATAAGCCTGAGGCAGTTAGTGTAGATGATGGCCAACCAGCGGCAGGAAATCACCAAAGACTTTTGAAGTTGCGTAGGAATGATTCCATTCGGGCCCTGAGACTTACAGGGCTTGAACGACCCTATAGCCCCTGACTATACTTTCCCTTCTGGTGCCACATGCCTTTAAATAAGGCTTGGTCAGTGATATCAAATGTAGAAAATGCTGGTTGGAGGACAAAACGAACGATCGAGCACGTTTTTTGCTCGTGTCCTGCGCGTGGCGGGCTAAGACTCCAGCTATTTGTAGTGATACAGTTGTCCGATCTAGAAGCAGCAAGTGGCATAGTTTTTAGAAAGATTTTAGTATTTTATAAGAGGACGGATTTATTTGATAACATTGTTCATAATTTTGGTGGGGACGAAACAAATTAATTAAATTAATTTTGGTAGAGTTCTTCAGTTTCGTCATTAAACAAACTCTTAGTAATATTACGGACTCATTCAGTCTATGCGGGGTCTGAACAGATTGACCAGTTTAACCTTACATAAACAACAATTAATAAGATATTTAGGTTTAGATGGTTTAGTAGCTTACAGCTAAAATGTATACATTTCTTATCTAGTGGAATTAGTTAAGTATTTTCAACTAGAAATATTTTCATGGCTTTTCAAAAATTATTCATTGCATATTTTAAAGTTCTTCCTCTTTCTCACATTTCTGCATGTACGTGTCGATGAATTTATGCAAAGTCTTTATTGCGCAACAATTCCACAATTTGTGGCATGTCTCGCGCACATTTCATATTCTTTTGTTATCATTTTTTTTTTTTTTTGTTGTTGTGTCATGTTGCATGCCACGCCACATATTGATATGCCAAGAGCTTTGTTGTTGAGCGTAGCACATAAATCCAATCACATTTTACATTCAAAGCACATTTCTCAAATATTGATTTAGAAAATTTATTTAAAATATAGCAGCAACAGCAGCATACTTTATTTGCACGTCTACATAGCAACACAACAACAAACAAATACCGCAGGCAGTTGGTGAACATAACAAATAACAGCGACAAACAAACACAAACTACTTTTTCACTGATTGATAAAATGAGTCAAAAGCGAGTAGATATGCTCAGAATTTGCCGCTGCCAACAACAGATATTGCTACTCTTTATATTAATGTATTGCATCCACGACTTTTCTAATCCAGTTGCAAAGCTTTACCGCAAGTCAGAAATATTAATGTGGTAACCGAATTGGTTGATATATTTTTTACGTAACATATTTATAGGGTGTGTCAATTGTGTTTTGGGTATTAATAAATCTTGTACCGTTTTCACACAGAAACTTAATCAAATCACAAGTCTATTTAATGATATAATTAAGTTTCCCTTTTCATACAGGACCTTTTGCTTCATTAAGTGAACATCTGTCAGCAGCTCCAAAAAATATTTAATTTTTTACAAAATAAAGCTATAATGGGATAATTAAGAATTTGTATTTTGTATGGAAGATTTAGTTCAATGAGGGCTTTAATGTAGAAAACTTGACTAATTATTTCATTAAGCATCTGTGTGAAATTGGCTTTAGGTAGCTATAGGCCTGATGAGAAATATTTTTTGTATCGGACTAGTTTGCAGACTAAGTGCGGAAATTTTAGTCAGCAACGCAAAATCTCACGTAAGACACGTAGGCAGTTTGAATTAATGGACTTCACTGGTGCACCTTACTTGGTTATGTTTACTGCCAGTTTTATAGACCTAACTTACTCTTCACAAAACTACGAGACTGTGTCTGCTTATCAAAAGCCGTGAAACTAAAGCAAGTGTCGTCATTTTATATCATAATTGTGCATTTTGTGCTCACATGGATTGCTTCGCTATTTCGTTAATGAATTGGTTCGTCGTCGCTGAACAAGTCAAGTATTATTTTTTTACGCATTTCAAAATAATATATTTTGCAAAAACAAAAAAAAAAAAAACAAAAATCAAGCTTGAAATTTAAAATTTTTTATGCCAGCATTATATTTAATTTAAATTTTTTGGGGTCCTCTCTTGTAGTAAGGTAATATTTTTATACCACATTTACGAAATATTTTATGAATATTGTGCATTCCCTGCAAAAGATGCGGCTAGTCTAGGATGAATCCGGGATGAGTCGCAAAGGAGTATGTGACTATAGCCAGTTCTGATCTGTTTATATGGGTTGTATTGGTCCCTTTTGTTTGAGCATGTCCTATGGAGAGACCAATTGTACCTGTTTATGCCTGAACGTGTATTTTCGGACTGGTCCTCTTTATACCTCTACGGGTACTGTCGGATAGATCCTTTTTGTAATGTTTGACACTTCCTCTTCTTACCCCTTTGGGTACTGTTCGCCACGACCTCTTTTTACCCCTACGGGTACTGTCGGACATATCTTTTCTCTACTGTTCGACACTTCCTCTTTGTAACTCTATGGGAAGTATCCAACAGGCCCTTTTTGTGTCCATACGAATGGTGTCGGACATATTCTCTTCATGCCCCCACAGCCAGAGTCACACAAGTCTATTTTGTTCGCCTATGGGTACTGTCGGACAAGTCCTCTTTCTAACCGTACGGAATTTCTTACAGATTTATCCTTTTTTAAACTCAGAATATAAAACAGTATTCTTAATTTTTTGTCGTATTGGTGTTGTAGAATATAAAAACAAAAAAAAAATCTTACGATAATGGAATATATGGTCCTAGTATTTTAGGTTCGGTATAGAGCTCCGCATTTTTCTTAAATAATGCTATTCAATCACATTTAATCTTTTTATTTTATTCATTTCGTTGCTATTTGTTACCTAAATTTTAAACTGACTGATGTCAATCGCAGACCGCCCTCTTTATAGATATATCGCACGATTTTTTGCAGGGTTAGTCTTGCTTATTGCTCGTTGACGACTAAACGAATACCACTACGCTCATAATAATCTTACTAACACAGTTACAGTTTATGTTTTGAAGTGCCCTGCTATAGAGCTGCTTCGCCGTTTGCTAAACTGCGAGATCGTCTCTACTCGGCAAACAGCGTTCAAATATAGCAAAAATGGGCACGCGATATCTCAATTGAGCGAGACTTGGTTCACACATATTCTTACTCTCATGGTTGAAATGTTGGCGAGACAGCAACGAATTAATATCGCGAATAGCTTTCGCGCAAACCTTAAGATGCTCTTTGAGAAATATTATGCTGGGTTAGCACAAAAACTCGTTAGGACCGGGATTATTGAAGGGTCATTTGGTGATCACTTTGGGGTAATTTTGCGATGTTTTGGGAAATCCTCAGTAAGTGTGAGGGGATAATGTTGGGGGCTCTCTTAGGATCCTGCAGAGGTTGTTTTAGCCTCATTTCGGAATGATTTTAAGGACTCTCACGGAGAGGAATGTAGCCTCATGACGGGTATTCTGACTGGATATTGCCTTCTGGCGTCACATGCTTTTAAATAAGAATTGGTCAGTGATAGTAGATGTACGAAGTTCACGTTGGAGAAGGGAATGATTGGGCACATTTTGTGCTAGTACCACGCGCTTGGCAGGCTAGGACTCCAGCTCTTTGGAGTGGCATAGGTTCTGAAATGCTTCTAGTATTTGCGAAAAGGAAGGAGTTAATTTATCTCATTTGCCATGCATTTTGATGAGTTTTTTCAGATTGGTCATTAAACAAACTTGTGGACACTCGGAGTCATTAAGGCTATGTGAGGTCCTCACGGATTGGATATTTCAACTTAACCAACCTGCCCTAAATCATTTCGCAATGCATACTAGCAAAGCTAGTTGAGAACGTTTGTCACATCTTGTTGTTGTACAATTTTTTTCCAATTGCCTTTTGCTGCGAAGGTACGTTTATACATTTGTTTATCATATACTTCGTTTATTTATATGCAGCTTGTTTTTGGAAATGAAATGGATATGGAGAGGATTTTAATAAGAATATGCTGAGTTGAGAGAGGACATCAGTTCGTTGAGTGAGTCAAGTAGGACTAGCCATCTCCTAGGATTAAACTAGCTTTACTTCATTGACCAAATATATATCAATTTTTTCTTCCAAAGAAGCAGATGTATGTAAGTAAATTTTAATGTTATTGGTAAAGTTTCGCAACACCCATTATAAAAGCTAACACTTTAGGAAAATCTTTGTTTTTGTTTCCCTATGCGAAATACTAAATTCATTGAGCTACAATTTGTATATATACAAATATATATATATTTTGTGGAGTGAAGCTTTGTTACCAAATAAAATTGCACAAGTCATAATGACACTAAAAATTTAAAATACCAAAAGTGAAAGAGAAAGCAACGAAAATTTTATTCAAATTATAAAAAATAATAATAAGAGAACCATCTAAGTTCATCTGTTTGTGACATGCAATTTTTAGAAGTTTGCATGATTTAAAACATTTTATATATTATTGTTTTATTATATAACAAGCGTAGATATGAATCATTTGAACGTTGATGCAGTATTAATTTAATTGAACTCAAATCTAAAATGACCTTCGTCCATTTTTATCAATAATTTTTATTAAATTTACTGGTTACTTTTTTATTTTTAAATAGTATATATTAAAACAGCAAAATATGTAGCTGTAGAAATTTTTATCGAATTTCGTCAATTAGTATCCTTATTGTATATTTTCGATAATTTCAGCAAAATCTTCTACGAATCTTGTAACTGAAATTGTGAAAACCGATTTCAAAAATGTTAAAAAAAGTCTAAATTTCGAAAAATTGAATAGATCAATATTTCTAATCTTAATGTATTAAAATTTTATTTCTTCTATTCCCATTAAAATATTTTATTTTTTTTCAATTAGGAAAAAATGAAAACAAGCCTTTAGCTCGATAAGAACCGATTATTTTCCAAATTGAAAATTTTTTATAAAACAACAACAATTGAAAAAATTTTTACGAAAATTTCAAACTTTCCATTTAGAGAATTTTTCCGTGAATGCAGTTTTTTGGCTCAGTCAATTTTAGTCGAACAAAGTAGCTAATTCCATTCCATTCCAATATATTCTAGACTAAGTTAAATTTATGTTCCACATTATTAATTCTAAAATTCTATTTTACCTTGTGGGGTTGTTATCTTGTTTACTTGCGCTAGAAAATTTTACTCCTATGCCACGTCATATTCTACGTATATTTGGCTATTAGTGAAAGTATCATCAACGTAATATCGTTTGTATATCTTATATATAACAAGCAAAGGTGTCTAAGTTCGGGTGTAACCGAACATTATATACTCGCGTGAGCCCCAATTGTGCATTTCATTTCAGATAAATTACTTTCCTACATAACACGTGGCACAGCCCGTTAAAAAAAAATGTCTCCCCATTTCCTCTTAAAATAAAACTTTATAAGTGAAATATCATTGATTCAAAACTATTTTTTGCTAAGTTCTAGCTTATTACTCTAGTCTACGACCCTTTTAAATTTGTTTTATATCTAACTTTCCATGGTCTCTAACCGATCCCGTCCATTTTTACTAAAAATATTTTCTGCTATAAGGAAAATATGTGTGCACAATTTCATTACGATATGTTAATTTTTCTCCGAGTTATAGCTCCCGAAACATAGAAAATTTCTTAGTCATAAAATGGGCGGTGCCACACCCAATTTCCAAAATTTTAGTGTTTTCCCATTTAATGTTATAATTCAATTTAGAAAGTAAAATTCTATTGATACAAAGCTCTTTTTTGCTAAGATATAGGCTATTATTTTCGTCTATGACCCTTTTAAAAATCTTTTGTATAAAAGTAGGCGTGGTCTTTAACCGATCTCATCTATTTTTTCTGGAAATATTTCCTGCTCTGAGGAAAATATATGTACCTAATTTTGTTACAATATATAATTTTTTCTTCGAGTTATGGTTCCCGAAACATATAAAATTGCTTAGTCATAAACGGGGGGGGGGGGGGGGGGGGGGGGGGGGGGGGCATGCCAATTTTTTTAAATTTGTAGTTTTTCCTATTTATTGTGATAAATCCACTTTGGAAATGAAATACCATTGATATAAAAAGCTCCTTTTTGCAAAGATATAACTTATGTTATTGTACCACGATCCTTTTAAAAATCTTTTATGTAAAAGTAGGCGTCGTCCTTAACCGATTTCGTTAATTTTCCTTCAAAGCATTCCTTATAGTAAAAGCAACTCCTCTGCCAAATTTTGTTACGATAGGTTTATCGATTTTTGATTTATGATTAATAATATTTGTAAAATTGATTTTATTACAAGTGGTCGGTGACACGAACATTTAAAAATTTTTTTTTTTAATTTTTATCACGAGTCTCAATGTAAGTCCACATGTTAAATTTCAACATCCTAGGTGTATTATTTACTAAATAATCAGGTTTTTTATGTTTTCCAAAATGTTATATATATAAAAAGTGGGCGTGGTTATCATCCGATTTCGCTCATTTTCAATACTAATCTATTTTGGGTCCAGATAAACACGTGTACCAAATTTGGTGAAGATATCTCAATATTTACTGAAGTTATCCTGTTAACGGGCAGACGGACGGACGGACATGGCTCAATCAAATTTTTTTTCGATACTGATGATTTTGATATATGGAAGTCTATATCTATCTCGACTCCTGTATAGCTGTAGAACCAACCGTTATCCAATAAAAGTTAATATACTCTGTGTGCAAAGCACGCTGAGTATAAAAAGAAAGGCTAAAATGTGTGTTAGTTGGTAGCCGGTGTTTGAAGAGATGCGCTGGTCGATTTTGTTCAAACTTTCACATGAGTTGCACATACCTCACGTGGGGGTTTGCACATAGGCTTGGTTGCGATCGACGCACAGGTTCTCGAGATATAGGCCAAAACGTGGACCCGGATACCCCTAGAATGTGTTTGTAGAATATGGATATCAAATGAGTGCTTTAGTAGAGGGTAATTTTCCTACCCCTGGGTGATTAGTGTCTCGAGATATAGGCCAAAACGTCGACCCGTGTACCCCTAGAATGTGTTTATAGAATATGGATATCAAATGAGTGCTTTAGTAGAGGGTAATTTTCCTACCCCTGGTGACTAGGGTCTCGAGGTATAGGCCAAAACGTGGACCCGTGTACCCTTAGAACGTGTTTATACAATATCGATATCAAGTTGAAGCTGTTGATGTGTGCTTTAGTACAGACTAAGTTTCATACCGCTGAGTGACTATGGTCTCGAGATATAGGCCAAAACGTGGACCCGGATACCTCTAGAATGAGTGGGTAATATGGATATCAAATGAAAGCTGTTGCTGAGAGCTTTAAAGTAATTTTCATTGTGATATTCGATTTAGTCGCATCAAGCTGGCAAAAATATGCATGCGAAGTCGAAATAAAGACATTAATTAATAATACCCACATACCTATTTACTTACGTCCTATTCGATTTTCCTGAAATTTGGTATATAAATTTGCCTATATTAGTATTTATGATCCTTTTTCCGGGAAGTAGACCAGAGATTAACTGGGACTGGGATTAGGGGTAGGACTGGCCCTGAGACTCGGAGTGGAGCTGGGACTAGAACAAAATACGTACCACCCTCTGGGACAGACAATAAGGGATGAAGAAGAATGGGAAGAACTTGAGAGAAGGGAAAAGGGAGAAGGAGAAGAGATTGAGAAAGAAATGGAATGAGACAAATATGGAGATAGATTAAGCGAAAAAGACGGAGGGAGGAATGAATAAAAGGATTAGGAAAGAGAGAAAAGTGGGGAGGGCAGAGTTAGACGCAAAAAAACTATTAAAATATATGCAGATAAACCAAATTTTGGGCAGAACAACGTCTGCCGGGTTTGCTAGTAAATATATATAAATGTATAGATTTTTTAATCGGCTTTGTCCATCCAAAAAGCTCTCCAGTCGCTTTTCCGTTTCACATAGTCTCAACATTTGTAAACACCAAGCGAATTCAAATCGTTTTACACTTTGAATTTCCGAACGAGTGGGAATCTCTTCATTTGCTTGCATAAGTGGCCGTCTATAAAAAAATATACCGTATGGGTTGCAGTGCATTCACTGAGCTATTACAATGCCGTTGTAATACTGACACAGACCATCACTAATTCTTTGGTACTCACCATCCTAAACGAAATTTAGAATAACTTCTTGTGGCGGCTGCCGTGGTGTGATGTTAGCGTGCTACGCCTACTACACCGATGATCCTGAGTTCATGCCCCGGGCAAAGCAACACGGAAATTTTAGAAACAAGTTTTTTCAATTAGAAGAAAATTTTTCTAAGCGGGGTCACTAATAAGCAGTATGTGGCAAGCACTCCGAGTGTATTTCCGCTATGAAAAGCTTCTCAGTGAAAATTCAGATGCATTTCGGAGTGGGCATAAAACAACTAGGTCCCGTCCTGCCAAATTGTAGGAAAAAATTAAAAGGATCATGATGCGAATTTGAGGAGAAGCTCGGCTTAAAAATTCTTCGGGGATTATCGCGCATTTTAATTATTATTTTTGCTTGTGGCGTGGCGGGACCTACCGGTTGTATGCCAACTTCGAACAGCAGATGCATTGTAGAATGTTTGTGTCAAACACAAAACATGACAACTTCTTCCGTGAACGCTAGTCATTTTGATTAAGTTTGATATACAGAGATGCCAGTACCAACCAAGCATAATGGTTATAATTATTCAAGGAATAAAGTTATCGAAAAATCTTAATATTTTTCAGTACGATAATGTACAAAGTTTAATGTATTGTAACGATTTTACTGCAAATCCTCATATTTGCCCTTTTGCTAAGTTCGTATCTCTAAACTGTTGAATAAATAACTCCAATATTGAATAATGGAAAAATGGCCTTTATTAAAGCACTTCATAATAACACTTATAATTTGCAACTAGCTGGCTTAATAACCAAACTGACTTATGCTTAAATGAAACTGATCTATTGCCCGACAGATAGCGTGCTTAACTGAAACTGCCCATAGCGCCTCTACCGCTGATGCTTTTATACTCTGTGATTTCCTCGTGGCATCTTCTAGGCGCTTCCAGAATTTTACTTATGTAGTTAGTTATAAATTTCTCAGCTACAACTACAGATGTATAATTTTTATAGCTTCTCTCATACCCATGCGCTTGTATGTGTGAGCGACACTTCCACAATCACAATTGCATACATTTAAGAGCATTTCAGATAAGATATCTGCATGTGCTTGTGCGTTGCTCTCAGCTGCGTGTACCTACATATGTGTAGACATAATGATTGATTCGTTTATGTAGATACATAATGATTGATCAATGGATGTGCATGCAAGGCGTTGCTTAGCATCGGCTTAGAGATGGCAGCACCACTTAGTTTTGCCAATATTCGTAACAGTTTAGTAATTTTGGGTGAGTTACCAGGTTGACACTATAGGTCGGCGATATCTGCTAATGTATGCAAATATGAGTATATGCATATACATATATATGTAGGAAATTTTTAATATAATAATCGCAAATACATGGTTGAAGTTTAATTGAAATTTCATATTCTCTTTAACATTATAATGCGCTAATTTGCCAATTTACCACACTATCACATCACAATGGTGGGAAAAAAAAAATAACAAAGACGAACATTCCTGCATTAATAGCGTGACATTGTACTGAACTAACAACAACAACAGCACGTGTAATAGCAAAACAGAAATTGAAATTCCGAGGATCATTAGTCACTGCGTATATTAAGTGAAGCGTTGGCAATTGTCACTTTTGTGACAGCGTGAGAGCGGAGCCGCAGCAATCGGAAAAGCAAACCAAGCAGGAAAGTATGCATGATTGTTTGTATGTATGTATTACGTCATAACGATGTGACGTAGTTTTACAGAGCAACTACTTACAAGTATATTCATAGCAATTGCGTTATTCGATGGTAAGTATGTGTTAGCTTTTAGAGTAGTGGTGTTGCTGTAAGTGGTGGCAAACTGCATGCCTTGCATTATGGCACGTACGTGGCATGTTTTTTGTTTTTTTTTTTTTGAGTGAAAAACGTTGCAAATACTCTTTTACGCGGTGTTGGTTGTGGCTGATTGGTGTTGTTGATGCCTGCTGTTGTGCTTGTTTATGTCACATACAAATGCCGGAAATTCTAAGTTCCTGTAGCAGCAACAGCAGCAATATCAACTGAGGCAACCAGTATGACGACTTGCTTCCAATCTAATTTATTATTATTTATGTATGTTAACAAATATAAGTTCGGATAAGCTTAAATTAAATAAGCATAGAATAAAACAAGTAAGGAAGGCTAAGTTCGGGTGTAACCGAACATTACATACTCAGCTGAGAGCTTTGGAGACAAAATAAGCGAAAATCACCATTTAGGAAAATGAACCTATGGTAACCCGGGAATGTGTTTGTATGACATGGGTATCAAATGGAAGGTATTAAAGAGTATTTTAAAAGAGAGTGGGTGATAGTTCTATAGGTGGACGCTATTTCGGGATATCGCCATAAAGGTTGACCAGGGGTGACTCTAGAATAAGCTTGTACGATATGGGTATCAAATGAAAGGGGTTAATGAACATTTTAAAAGGAAGTGCGCCCTAGTTCTATAGGTGGACGTCTTTTCGAGATATCGCCAAAAGGTGGACCAGGGGTGACTCTAGAATGCGTTTGTACAATATGGGTATCAAACGAAAGGTGTTAAAGAGTATTTCAAAAGGGCGTGGGGTTTAGTTCTACAGGTGGACGCCTTTTCGAGATATCGCCATAAAGGTGGACCAGGGGTGACTCTAGAATGTGTTTGTACGATATGGTTATCAAATTAAAGGTATTAATGAAGGTTTTAAAAGGGAGTGGTGGTAGTAGTTGTATAGGTGGTCGCCTTTTCGAGATATCGCCATAAAGGTGGACCAGGGGTGACTCTAGAATGCGTTTGTACAATATGGGTATCAAACGAAAGGTGTTAAAGGGTATTTCAAAAGGGCGTGGGGTTTAGTTCTACAGGTGGACGCCTTTTCGAGATATCGCCATAAAGGTGGACCAGGAGTAACACTAGAATGAGTTTGTACGATATGGGTATCAAATGAAAGGTAATAATGAGTATTTTAAAAGGGAGTGGCCCTTAGTTTTATATGTGAAGACGTTTTCGAGATATCGACCAAAATCTGGACCAGGGTGACCCAGAACATAATCTGTTGGGTACCGCTAATTTATTTATATATGTAATACCACGAACAGTATTCCTGCCAAGATTCTAAGGGCTTTTGATTTCACCCTGCATAAGTTTTTCATTTTCTTCTACTTAATATGGTAGGTGTCACACCCATTTTACAAAGTTTTTTCTAGAGTTATATTTTGCGTCAATAAACCAATCCAATTATCATGTTTCAACCGTTTTTTTCATATTTGATGTAGAATTATGGCATTTTTCGTAATTTTCGATACCGAAAAAGTGGGCGTGGTCATAGTCGGATTTCGGCCATTTCTTATACCAATACAAAGTGAGTTCAGATAAGTACGTGAACTGAGTTTAGTAAAGATATATCGATTTTTGCTCAAGTTATCGTCATAGCGGCCAAGCGAAAAGATATACAGTCGACTGTGTTTAAAAACTGGGCGTGGCTTCCACCGATTTCACCCATTTTCACAGAGAACAGTTACCGTCATAGAGTCTAAGCACCTACCAAATTTGAGAAGGAGTGGTAAAGTTTTGTTCGACTTATGGCATTAAAAGTATTCTAGACAAACTAAATGAAAATGGGCGGAGCCACGCCCATTTTGAAAATTTCTTTTATTTTTGTATTTTGTTGCACCATATCATTACTGGAGTTGAATTTTGTCATAATTTACTTATGTACAGTAAAGATATAAAATTTTTTGTTAAAATTTGACTTCAAAAAAATTTTTTTTTAAAGTGGTCGTGTTCGTCATCCGATTTTGCTAATTTTTATTTAACACGCAAATAATAATAGGAGTAACGCTTCTGCCAAATTTCATGATGATATCTTCAACGACTGCCAAATTACAGCTTGCAAAAAAAATTACCTTATTTTAAAAGTAGGCGGTGCCACGCCCATTGTCCAAAATTTTACTTATTTTCTATTCTGCGTCATAAGATCAACCCACCTACCAAGTTTCATCACTTTATTCGTCTTTGGTAAGTGGGCGTGGTTGCAGTCCCATTTCGTTCATTTTAAATAGCGATCTGAGAGGAGTGTCCAGGAACTTACATACCAAATTTCATTAAGATACCTCAAAATTTAATCAAGTTATCGTGTTCAGGCACAGACGGACGGACGGACATGGCTAAATGAATTTCTTTTTTCGCCAAGATCATTTTGATATATAGAAGTCTATATCTATCTCGATTATTTTATGCTGTTACGAGGTACCGTTATGCGAAAAAATAAATATACTCTGTGAGCTCTGCTCAGCTGAGTATAAAAAGGGCGCGCATACGCATGAAGTTCAATATGTTAGCATACATTTTTGATCGAATCATTGGTTGGTTATTGGCTTATTAGCGCCGACGTTTCCATATTGAAACTTTATCCGTTGTCGTTAATAAGTTGATATAATGCCAATAACAAATTGATTACTTTAGGATAGCACATCGATAAATTTTTGCAACATATCGTTAATTTTTCGATAATAAATCGGTAGCAAAACGATAGAATTATGAAAAAACCGTAATTTTTTATAGTAGCTCGATAATTTTTCGATATTCAATCGAGAGCTTTTCGATACCATAATGACAGTTTTCAAAAATAAAAATCGATAAATTTCCAATAACTAATCGATTTTTTGTCGATAGAAAACCGATAACTCGTCGATAAATAATTAACAATCTTGTAATCGAAAGCAAATTTATAATACTTAGATCACAAATCGCTAACTCGTCTATAGCTCATCGATTGCACACCTGTTAGAAACTTACTTTTGCATCAATTTTTTGCGTATTTTTCCTTTTATTTCCTTTCCTTTCTGTTCCTTTCCTTTCTGTTCCTTTCCTTTCCTTTCCTTTCCTTTCCTGTCCTTTCCTTTCCTTTCCTTTCTTTCCTTTCGTTTCCTTTCCTTTCCCTTCCTTCCGTTTCTTTTTCTTTCCTTTTCTTTCCTAGTGACTACATTCACGCTTACAATCCATATTATCCCATACAGTATACCAATACCACACTGAAGTCACCAAAACTAGAAGTTTTGTTGGAACACCCATCACCATCAATTTAGTTTACATACAAATATTAAACAAATATTATTCAAAAAGTGTTCATTGGAAATAAATAAGTAAATAAGCAATTCAGAACAAAAATGCTAATGAACTCATTTGCAAATAATACTGCTACTCATATCAGCGTGGAATAACATTAATTTTAATCAATAAACGAGATTTTGCTTCCGGCATACTTTGACAAGCTAATGAACTAATTACTCTAGTGGTGTTTATTATTAAATCAAAATATTTCTTATTAACTTTTCTGTTTGTTTGGCAGCGCGTTAAAAAAAGCAGGATAAACTCATGACAGAACAGTCTTACCCTCATATATTCCCTCAAGTTCTTTAGTTGTTCAACCACTGTGATTGAATTTTTGACAGTCTTTCGATTTTTATACTCAGTTGAGCAGAGCACACAGAGTATATTAACTTTGATTGGATAACGGTTGGATGTACAGGTATAATGGAATCGAGATAGATATAGACTTCCATATATCAAAATCATCAGGATCGAAAAAAAATTTGATTGAGCCATGTCCAGGATACTTTGAATGCCATAAGTCGAACAAACATTTACCAATCCTTGTGAATTTTGGGTGGGAGCTTAGATTCTGGGACGATAACCTATTTCTGTGAAAAAGGGCGAAATCGGTTGAAGCCACGTTCAGTTTTTATACACAGTCGACCGTGTCCTTCCGCTCGGCCGTTAACACGATAACTTGAGCAAAAATCGATATATCTTTACTAAACTCAGTTCACGTACTTACCTGAACTTACTTTATATTGGTGTAAAAAACGGCCGAAATGCGACTATGACCACGCCCACTTTTTCGATATCGAAAATAACTAAAAATGAAAAAGATGCCATAATAATATACCAAATACGAAAAAAGGAATGAAACATGGTAATTGGATTGGTCTATTGACGCAAAATATAACTTTAGAAAAAACTTTGTAAAATGGCTGTGACACCTACCATATTAAGTAGAAGAAAATGAAAAACTTATGCAGGGTGAAATCAAAAGCCCTTGGAATCTTGGAAGGATAACTGTTCGTGGTATTACATATATAAATAAATTAGCGGTACACGACAGATGATGTTCTGGCTTCCCCTTTTCCACATTTTGGTCGATATCTCGAAAACGCCTTCACATATACAACTACCACCACTCCCTTTTAAAATTCTTATTAATACATTTAATTTGACACCCATATTGAACAAACGCATTCTAGTCAGCCCTGGTCCACCGTTATGGTGATATCCCTAAATGGCGTCCATCTATAGAACTATGGCCCATTCCCTCTTAAAATACTTTTTAGTATCTTCCATTTGATACACATGTCATACAAACACATTCCAGGGTTACCCTAGGTTCATTTTACTACGAGGTGATTTTCCCTTATTTTGTCTCCATAGCTCTCAACTGAGTATGTAATGTTCGGTTACACCCGAACTTAGCCTTCCTTACTTGTTATATATAACTTTTAGTTGGTATGTGTTTGAGTATACAACTTATACTTAGTCTCTTATTAGTATGCTTGAAGTTATTAAAATTGATGGTAGCCAAATTTGCACATAATCGACATTTTGCTCACACAAATTGTTTAAGTAGTTATTTGCTTGTGTAGGTCAACGCTATTAGGCGGCCGAGTACTAAGAATCCGAAATGATTAATTACAGTTTGATAACGTAATGAGCCATAAACATGCAATGCATAACGATTATTAGCTCCACAGAAAAAAAAAAATAGCAGAGGAGAAAGCATAGAAAGTCTGAAAGTAATTATGTCACTTTAAGCGCACTAAACCTCTTACCGTTAAAGTACCATTTCCCTCCGCTACTACCGTCAACTATGACGTTTGGAGGTAGGCTGAGCCTAAGGCTCTACGTATGTTCACATTTGGTCACATTGCTTTACATTCACAATCACACGGCATATTACTTATGAACTGGGGCTGGAACCCGCATGCGTCGGTTTGACTCCACCCTTGCTTGTTACTATGTATACGTTTTCAATATTTGCGTATGTATAAGAATATATTTTTTTTATCTGATTTTTTTTTCCTTTTTTCAACCTTTCTTTTACGTTTTTGTTATTTCGTGACATTTTCTTTTCTGATATATCTTGACGGGAGAAAAATTTAGGAATTTCTTTTCATGACTTTGTGTATAAAGCAAAATTCCTTCTAAGAAGCAAGGTCCAGCCTAATCTAATAACTGATAATAAACAAACTTACGTGAGCGCACCAGGTCATTCCATCAATGGAAAAGGGATGGAGTTAGACGAAGATATGGAGAGAGTAATAGATAGGGTGGGGAAGGGAGCTAGAGAGAAAAGAAGGGATGGAGAAGACGGAAAGGGCGAAAGAGACGCAGGGAGAGTGGTGTATAAGAGGATAAAGAAAAGAGGTAGCATCTCGAAATGGGAGCACACAAAAATTTAAGACATAGCTATTTTTTTCTAAACTTTGCACCACTTTTTAAGTAGTCATCTCGAAATGGAAGAACCAAATAAAACGATAACTTTTTTGCCGATAACATACTTATAAATGTATAACAAACATATAACTCGTCGATATAAAATGGATAACACATTCATAACTTGAAGAAGACGAATCGATAGCTTTTGATAACAAACCGTTAACACTATGATATCGATCATATCAATTAGACCACATGTTGTTTTCCTACATTACGCTACGCTAAAGTAACTACACTAATGCTTACATTGTGGATTCTTCAAGGAGTAGAAGATGTTTATCATGTAAGTATTTTACGAGTCCACTAGATTTGAGATGTGATTTGTACAGCATTTTTGGAAAGGATTACATGCCTGAAAATATGAAGTTAACATTAATTAGCTCAGTTTTGCGGGTGGAGAACAAACTGAGTAAGCGTAGGGAATTAAATTACTTTTGTTTTTGAGAAAATCCTCTTCAGTGGTATTATAGTGGCGTCAGCATGATAAAGTAGGAAACTACTGGAATATAGGTGACATAATAGAAAACGGTGGCGGCCACCGTGGTGTGATGGTAGCGTGCTCCGCCTGTCACACCGTATGCCCTGGGTTCAACTCCCGGGCAAAGCAACATCAAGATTTTAGAAATAAGGTTTTTCAATTAGAAGAAAATTTTTCTAAGCGGGGTCGCCCCTGGCAAGCGCTCCGAGTGTATTTCTGCCATGAAAAGCTCTCAGTGAAAACTCATCTGCCTTGCAGATGCTGTTCGGAGTCGGCATAAAATCATGTAGGTCCCGTCCGGCCAATTTGTAGGGAAAATCAAGAGCAGCACGACGCAAATTGGAAGAGAAGCTCGGCCTTAGATCTCTTCGGAGGTTATCGCGCCTTACATTTATTTTTTTTATTTATAATAGAAAACAAGGAGACTAATTGGAGACAAGGTCACTTCAACCATTCTTAAACGGCCGCAGGTGAAGGCACAAATCTCAAATTGAATACAAAGGCTCTTCAAGCGTGTGGTCATAAGCGGTAGAGTTATACCTGTGTGGGAGCAAAAGCTGCGTCTAACGGCGACCAAGCAACATAAATATATCAAACTCGAATGGGAAACAAACTGTAAAGATTTACCTACGCTTTGGAGACAAGGCATTTGGGAATATAGACGCGGTAACTCCACAGGTACTTGTTGTTTACACGCGGATTGGAGAAAATGCGTCGGTGCAGTCGGTAAGTATTGCAAGAAAAAATATTTAGATAAAAAAACCCTTATTATAGAAATAAAAAAAAAATCAAATAAAAACAAGTAAGGAAGGCTAAGTTCGGGTGTAACCGAACATTACATACTCAGCTTGCAAAACTTTTAAATTACCTTCTTTTAAAAGTGGGTGGGGCCACGCCCAATGTTCAAAAATTTTAATAATTTTCTATTCTGCGTCATAAGGTCAACCCACCTACCAAATTTCACCGCTTTACGTCATACGATTTTGAATGTCATTTCCATCTCTTTTCCAGTCACTTTCTTCTTTCTAGTTGTTCTTCTCCATTTTTTTATTCTCCTTCATCCCTTATTCCAATCCCAGTCGCAGTTTCAGTCCCAGTTTCAGTCCCAATCCCAGTATCTCCATCCCTGTTCCATCTAGAAAACCCTTTTATCCTACATATTACAACCTTATAAATCCCGATGTTTCGTTAAAATTTTTAGGTCTCTGGGTTAATGGGAAAATCCTGAAAAGTCGAAAGCAAAATTTCCAAGATCGGAGGATTTTGTCAATTTCCGCGATCCCTGGACCACGTTGCGAAATTTGAAGCATGTTCTTAACTGAAATAGCTCTCCGGGTTACTCAATAATTGATTACAAGAGTCTCCAATTTAGTATGAAACATCAAACTAAACTAATATCTGTGCTCACAACTCATAACAGCTTAAGCCTAAAATTACGCTATAGAAATGGTTGTATAAAATTCTACAAATCTCGAATATAAAATGCAAATATACGCAAATATCGTTCAAAACCAATAAATCTAAATAACCTAAAATCGTAAGTGTTTATTTAGTTGGTATAAGATACTATCAAAAATAAATTTTGCAAATCATCCTATCTCGACTTAGTCGACTATGACTTGATACCACTTGAGACCACAGATATTAAGTACTCAAGATGTTCGATGTGTAAACATACAGGTGTACATCTCGAAACTAAACTTTTTTATCTCAATTTTAATCGTAATCTAAATCCCAATCTGTCTCTATCTTTCTTTATCTCTATCTCTATCTCCATCTCTACCTCTACCCCTACCCCTACCTCTACCTCTACATCTACCTCTACGTCTATCTCTATCTCCAACTCCATCTCTGTATCTACCACTGTCTCTTAATCTATCTCTATCTCAATATTTGTTTCTATCTCTATCTCCATCTCTATTTCTTTTTATGTTTCTATCTCTCTCTGTTTCTGTTTCTGTTTCTGTTTGTTCTCATCTTTCTCAGTATATTGAAATCTAAACTTTAATCATTGGGCGTCATCTCTTAGAAGTCTCCATTGGAAACGAAAATTTACATATTGATAACTGCAGTGGTGTGATGGTAGCCTGCTGCAAAGATCGTGGGTTCAACTCCCGTGCAAACAACATCCAAAATTTAGCAACAACTTTTTTTCAATTACAAAAAAGTTTTGTAAGCGGTGCGACCCTCGAATTGATTGGCAAGAACTCCGAGTGTATTTCTGCCTTGAAAAGCTTCACAGCGAAAATTCATATGCCTTGCACAGGCTGCTTGGAATCGGTATAAAACATGTAGGTCACGTCCCGCCGATTTGTAGGAAAAATTAAAAGGAAATGGAAAAGAAGGTCGGCATAAAATTTGTCCGAAGTTTATCGACCTTTACATTTATTTATTTATTTTTGTTAGACCCTGATATATCCTTTGAGAGGTTGAAAAATAAATAAAAATTTTCCATAAATGAATTATCAGTGTCATATCCCTTAGTTGTTGTCGTTGCTAAAAAAATGTTACCCTGAAGCACATAAATTCGCTTTTCGAAAAAATTATATGAATTGTGTACCAGACTAACATACAGTTATGAAATATACATATGCGGTATGTTGTTGCTGAACAATGACATCCCTGTGTAAACGACAAATCTATGTGTAGGAAAGAATTCAATACAGTAAATGAACAAAAAGTTTAAAACCAAATAAAGAGATGAAAAGGTGAATTACTAAAGATCTAAAAGGACACAAAAATAGCAACAACAAAAAGAGATTGCTACTATAATTCTCATGTAGTAAAGAGTTGTTGACAAAGCAGTTTGTAAATCCTTGAATGAACATATGTACATATGTATGTAGGTACCCACAATATTATATTTATATAAGTACACATACATGAGTGTTTTTATTTATTTGCAAAGTTACAGACTTAGCAACAGACGATATATTTTTATTTAAATAATAATAGAGGAAAAGAAGTTTTATATTTACTTACATATACACACGAAAGTTGACAAATGTATGTAGATACATATTTTAAAATTGTGATATAGACCTCGTTTTTATATTTGAATATGCGGGTATAAATTCAAGTTTATTGAAGCAAAGGGAAAAGTAAAACTTTTAGAATGATGAAGAATGTCAGCTGCAAATGAATAAATCTGCCCTCGAGTTTGTGTGTGCGACCCTTAAGTGGTGATATCTAACACAAAATTAAATAAAAACACGAACATGTAAACACAAGCTTAAATTATACATATTTATTAGTGATGTGCCACGCAGATTATTTAAGGAATAGAACTTGTTTGTTGGATTTGATACCGTTCATAATTTAAGCTTAAAATATCTGACTTAAAGAAATATACTCGCCAAATTGAAGCACTTTTAAATAGTTGTCATATCGGGTGTAACCGAACATTATATACTCAGCGTGAGCTTCAATTGCACATTTCATTTCAGACAAATTACTTTTCTACATAACACGTGGCACCGCCCGTTTAAAAAAAATTTCTCTCCATTTGCTCTTACAATAAAACTTGATAAGTGAAGTATGATTGATTCAAAACTATTTTTTGCTAATTAGCTTATTATTCTAATCTACGATCCTTTTAAAATTGTTTTAAATAAAAGTGGGCGTGGTCTTTAACCGATCCCGTTCATTTTTATTACAAACATTTTGTGCTATAAGGAAAACATGTGTGCACAATTTCGTTACGATCCGTTAATTTTTCTTCGAGTTATGGCTCCCGAAACATAGAAAATTGCTTAGTCATAAAAGGGGCGGTGCCACGCCCATTTTTTTAAATTTGAAGTTTTTCCTATTTATTGTTATAAATCCACTTGGCAAATGAAATACCATTGATATAGAGCTCTTTTTTGCAAAGATATAACTTATTTTATTCGTCCACGACCCTTTTCAAAATCTTTTATATAAAAGTGGGCGTGGTCATTCATATCATTCCTTATAATAAAGGCAACCTCTCTGTCGAATTTTGTTACGATAGGTTTAACGATTTTTGATTTATCATTAAAAATATTTGGAAAATTGATTTTATCATAAGTGGGAGGTGAAACACCCATTTTGAAATATTTTTCAAAATTTTTATCAAGAGTCTCAATATCAGTCCACATATCAAATTTCAACATTCTATGTGTATTATTTACTAAATAATCAGTTTTTTGTGTTTTCCAAAATTTTATATATATAAAAAGTGGGCGTGGTTATCATCCGATTTCGCTCATTTTCAATACCACTCTATTCTGGGTCCAAATAAGCTTGTGAAAATATCTCAATATTTACTCAAGTTATCGTGTTAACGGACATACGGACGGACGGACATGGCTCAATCAAATTTTTTTTCGATACTGATGATTTTGATATATGGAAGTCTATATCTATCTCGATTCCTTTATACCTGTACAACCAGCCGTTATCCAATCAAAGTTAATATACTCTGTGTGCAAAGCACGCTGAGTATAAAAATAAGTCGGGTTTTCCTTCCTGACGCTATAACTCCAGAACGCACGAACCGATTTCCACGGGTTTACACTCATTGGAAAGGTCTCGGTCTCCGCGAGGTTTGCAGCAAATTCAGGGTCGGCGCTCAGGGTCTCGAGATATAGGCAAAAACGTGGACCCGAGCACCCCTAGAATGTGTTTACAGGATATGGATATCAAATGAAAGCTGTTAACGAGTGCTTTAGTAGAGGGTAACTTTCATACCCCTGGGTGACTAGGGTCTCGAGATATAGGCCAAAACGTGGACCCGAGCACCCCTTGAATGTGTTTACAGGATATGGATATCAAATGAAAGCTGTTAATGAGTGCTTTAGTAGAGGGTAATTTTCATACCCCTGGGTGACTAGGGTCTCGAGATATAGGCCAAAACGTGGACCCGAGCACCCCTAGAATGTGTTTACAGGATATGGATATCAAATGAAAGCTGTTAATGAGTGCTTTAGTAGAGGGTAATTTTCATACCCCTGGGTGACTAGGGTCTCGAGATATAGGCCAAAACGTGGACCCGAGCACCCCTAGAATGTGTTTACAGGATATGGATATCAAATGAAAACTGTTAATGAGTGCTTTAGTAGAGGGTAATTTTCATACCCCTGGGTGACTAGGGTCTCGAGATATAGGCCAAAACGTGGATCAGGGTAACACTAGAATGTGTTTTTACATTCTGGATATCAAATTGAAGCTGTTGATGTATGATTTAGTACAGAGTAAGTTTTATGCCGCTGGGTGACCAGTGTCTCGAGATAGAGGCCAAAACATGGGCCCGGATGCAACTAGAATGTGTTTTTAAATTATGGGTATCAAATTGAAGCTGTTGATGTGTTCTTTAGTACAGAGTAAGTTTTATACCGCTGGGAGGCTAGGGTCTCGAGATATAGGCCAAAACATAGACCCGGATACGCCTAGAATTTGTGTGTATTATGGATATCAAATGAAAGCTGTTGCTGAGAGCTTTAAAGTAATTTTCATTATGATATTCGATTTAGTCGCGTCAACCTGGCAAAACTGATAAATATGCATGCGAAGCCGAAATAAAGACATGCATTTATAATACCCACATAACTATTTACACACGTCGTATTCGATTTGCCTGAAATTTGGTATATAAATTTGCCTATATTAGTATTTACGATACCTTTTTCCGGGAAGTAGACCAGCAACGAACTGGGACTGGGACTGGACTAGCATTGGGAGTGAGACTGAGACTGAGACTCGGAGTGGGACTGGGACTGAGACTCGAAATGGGACTGGAACAAAATACATACCGCCTTTTGGGATTGGAAATAATATATGAAGAAGAATGAGAAAAACTTGAGAGGAGAGGAAAGAGAGAAGGAGACTGAGAAAGAGATAGAATGAGACGAAGATGGAGATAGATGAAAGGAAAAAGTGTAGAGGGGCGAGGGCAGAGTTAGACGGAAAAAGCTTATTAAAATGTATGCAGATAAACCAAATTTAGGGCAGAACAACGTCTACCGGATCTGCTATATCTTTTCTATTTTTTTGAAATTTTCGATACCAAAAAAAATTAAAAATCTCATAAGGGTCATTCTAGCATACAGCGCATTAAGCACATTATTACATATTTCAAGAAAACCGTTATCAAACTTGGTACTCTACGGACTCATGTAGTATCATCGAACCAAACAAAAAACAAAGGTTATAATAAAATTGTCTAGGCAGGAAATATTAGGGATGACAGCTACAATTGCAGAACACTGGTTATATGGCCCATACGCAGAAATAATAGGAGCTCCCTTCAACCACATGTGGAGGAGTTAGAACCACAAAGGTTGTTAGGAAACGGTCACCCATTTCCTCCTCACATATCCATCACTTGAAAATATTAAATACCGATCTCTAAGCGGTTTCGTGCTGTTCGATCTGCGAGCCGATACCTTTGTTAGATACATCATTGATGAAATTAACAGGTTTATTGAACTAACTAAGCGGTTCGAGTAAAAACAAGCTCATCATATAGTAATTTAATATACATGATAACTAATTGGTTTCAGGGGAAGGTGCATGGAAATGACGCCTAGAGCGTTAAATGGATCCGGTCACACCAGCCAGGCAACATAGCAAGCAAACAACAAAAATTTTGATTTTTCTAAGTTTTCACATCAATATACTTTGAGCTCAGATAAGCTCGAATGCTAAATTTTTTTGAAGATATTTCCATTTTCGCTCAACTTGCAGCGTTTAGAGACTAACGGAGGGACAGACGGGCGGTTGGATATAAGAAGGGGGTATGGATTCCAACAGATTCGTCCAGCAAACAATAACCGGTGAATAAATCAAAGAAATTTCTGTGGTCATGGAAAGTAATAAGCTTAGAAACGAGTTGACCCACTTTCAAAGTTTCAACATAATATCTTCAACGGCTTTTGATAGTCGCATTTTTAATCTTAGTCTTAAGCGTTGCCACACCTGTATTACAAAATTGTACCAAATTTATGCTTTGCGTTAGATGGTCTGGCTACTCATCAAGTTTTATAACTTTATCAGAGTTTGTAATGAATGAAATCGAAAAATTTTACATGACAATCGTTCGCCTACATCTATTTTGTTTCCCTCATGCCACTACAGCCAAACTGTAAAACTAGTTGTAACGCAAAAAATAATAAATAAAAATAAATCGAAGGCGCGACAACCTCAGAATAGAAGTTGGGCACAGCTTCTGTTCCAAATTCGGCCATGATCCTTTTAGTTTTTCAAACAAATTGGCGGGATAGGACCTACATGTTTTACGCCGACTCCGAACGGTAACCGCAATGCAGATGAGTTTTCACTGTGAAGATTTTCAAGCCAGAAATACATTCGGAGTGTTTTCTAAATCACTTTCATGAAGCAACCCTGCTTTGATATTGGTTTGTCGGGGAATTGAACTCAGGATATTCACTGTGGTAGGTGGGGCATGTCGATTTTTCGATAGAAAATCCATATTTTTACGCTTGTAAATCGATAGCTTTCATTGAGCAATGTTATTCAAAAAAAATTGTAAAATTTATCGAACTTTTCGATAAAGGAGCGACAAAGCTTCAACAATTCACATATAATTTATTAGACAACCCATCGAGTTGTTATTGATAACGAGCAGACAACTCGTCGAGCGTGATGCTAATAATACGCCGATAACTCTCCTGGAATGATAACATTTCAAGAATTTTTAATTTTTAAAAATTTCTGTTCAATAATTCCAAAATAGTACCAAGATAATAACGAAATAGTCGCTAACTGCCTTAATTATTAGACACTTATAGGAACATTATGTTAAGTTTACATTGTTTTAATTCTAACAACGCGGACAAGCGATTAACCATTCCCGATTAACCAGTCGTAAAATTACAGTTTTTGGAATTCTAAAACATAAATCTTAACTATACTCCATATTTTAAGAAATGTTGAATAGAAACCTAGTTTAAGACCCGTTTTCCACGAACTGGTTCCTTCAGCCTTAAACCCATTTTTTGTAATTTTTTTTATATCTTGACTGCCGTTTAACCTTTTAAATGTTTTGTCAAAAATAGAACCGTCATTTCCGACTCTTTGTCGCTGTGCATCACTTATACCCATATATCTTCCTAATTAAAAAAAAAATTGAATGTTCTGCAGTATTCGAAGCATCACATTTATAAAGAGGAACTGAAATCAAGAATGGAAATGTAAAATTCCTCAAGGCTGTAAAATGGCAGAGATTAGTGAGAACAAACTTTGACCTTAAAATGTGAATGCACCATAGCTCGTATTTTTCACCAAATCGTAGCGCCTTTGTAATAACTATATAGTTCCAACTATCAGCGAATTCAGAAGTACAACCCTTTCGACTCGAACGACGATTATTAAAGATGGGATGTTACCAGTTATAGTTTGTTCGAAAAAAATACACCTTACAATTCGCCAGATCTGCAAGATATGCCAAGCCCTATAAAAGACCAATTTAAAAAAGAATCAACAAGCATCACCACTTTTGATTCAAATCAGTCTTGAAAAAGACCTAAATCTCGACCAGGATTCATAATGGTAACTTTTTATTGTCCGATTATTTAAACCTCGTAGATTAAGTTAGGTAAGGATAAGAGAGTATGTGTGGGAATTTCGCACTCTTCGATTCGGAAACATTTTTGAATATTGAAAGTGGCCTTATTGAGTGCCGGGTGGCAGCACATTCTTTCAACCTAGGTGTCCTCAAAGAACCATTTGCGCTCTCTGATAAATTTAAGTAGAAGTTAAATATCCACTTTCACAACATCGAAAAACCATGTGCCCAAAAATCTAAGTCGTCTTGTTTTCAATCCTTTACATCGACAGAGAAAGTGATAAATAGACTCTTCTTCCCTCTCATCTTGACAATCTGCAAAGGGAGCTTGTTGGTTTGCAACACAGCCGGGTCATTAATGTGATATCGCATTGATGAAAACCGTAACTAGTCTCACTGCAGATTTGCTTAGATTGAGGAAGAAACTAGTTGCTTTCCTTTTAACATGGCCATATTGATCTTGAGACCGCGCAATTATCCCGGTTGGTCCATAGGAAGTCCGTTGTTTTAATCCCATATTCCTTGATTTTACACAGCGTTGTTTGTAGGAAGCTTTCCGCCTCGATTATGTATATTTCGAAACCCTTTCTGGCTATATTTCATTAAAATTTATTCCTCTTAATATCGATTTGCTCTAGCCCCCAGCAAATAGTGATATTAAGATGCCTTACAGACGCCACAAAAACCCCAACACCTCCCCACGATATCGGTTTGTATCGTTGGATTTTAAAGCTTTATGGTTACGTGGGCGTCGAAAAAATTGTAACAATGTGAGTGTCTGTATTTGGTTGATTTCCACATGTTCGATTTATTAGTAGAAGCAAAACGAAAAATTACGTTTAACAATTCCTGAGGTGCGCTGCTCACTGCGCCTAGCATACCCAGGAAAGCTAGGATCTGCATCTTCCGAACATTATGTTAATTGTTTAAACCAGACAAGAGCTACATACGTTAGTATCAAATGCAATGAATGATATGCGGTGGCAGTCCCCAGTTCCTCAAAAAACCATTTTAGAGCTATAGTATGCTGCCAGTGCTTTTTTGATTTCATCCCAAGGTTTATTTTCCAACTTGTTTTGGAATCGAGTAGCATGCAGAGATATTTGGCGTCAGAGATTTATGGTTGTGTCGTTTTACATCGGTAAGTTAGAGAAAGATATATATTTTTTTTTTTTTTTTTGTTAACAAGACAAGCTCCGTTTTCTGTTGAATTTACCCCAAACCCGTTCTGCCCTGCCCATCGGTAACGTGCTGTATCCATAACCTCGCTATCGGAGGAATTCACCTGTGATCATAATCGATATGTCGTTGGCGTATGCGATTGACGACCCTTCTCTTTAGCGTGGAATCGATTCAACTTTAGAGTCTAGGGTCCGCTGTCGCGTAAGTGCTCTGCAGATGGCTTTCGTTTGAACGTTGCTGAAGGCATTTTCTATGTCAGGAATTGCCAAGCGACCCTAGTTCTTAAAAAAAAAAAAATATCGAGAACTCGCAGAAGACGAGCGCACTCTAGCTCAACTTCGATCTGGGTACTGTAACAGGTTAATCTCTTATTCATCCAAAATCTACCACGACATACATAATGTATATACTGCTTGCAATGTGTTCCTAAATGACACCAACCATCTCTTCACTTGCAATTCGGAACCAACGCCTCTAACATCCCTCTCACCATGGTATACACCTCTTGAAACTGCAAATTTCCTCGGACTCCCCTTAACAATTTGTGATCGGTCACGCGGGGCGAAGCCCTACTATACGAACAAGAACGACAACAAGGTTGCCAAGTTGTACCATTTGCAATTCAATGATTTCTCGATGATGCTGACTACCACGTGAAGGGCGCTTTAACCGTCCTGTTCATGAATAATTTTTCTTCTTAACTCGCATGGCTAGGTACACGGGTACCACAAGGCAGTTCGTACGTGAGAACTACTAGTGGTATCTGGGTATCGCAGCCATGAGAACTAGTAATAAAAAAATTAATTTTAGGAATAAAAAACTAATTTATTAAAAAACCATCATTATGAAAATATATTTGAAAAAATGTTCTCCCATTTTTGTAGAAAACTTATTCCCATACGATGCCACAAAATTTTAACTCGTTTCTATTTGTAGATTATTTAAAAATGGCTTTTGAATATGCAAAAGGTTCCCGGATACCCATCTATGCACAGGACGGTTAAGGTGATTATGTCAAATACAATACAGTGAAAGATATAAGAAAGGCAACCGGTTGAAATCGCTTAGGTTTTTAAGCTTTGAAAGCCCACCTCTTTTTTTATCTCATCATTAAAATGTGCTTGCTTTAAAAGCTGCCCCCTCTGAACCCTTGCGCTTTATCACATAATCCTCAAATTTCTTCAGCATTATTGAAAATTTCATACATGTTGTTTAACAAATTTTTAAGTAAAAATATCCACATTTGTTTATATTTAAGTAAAAGACAGCGGATGAAACTCAGTGTTTGACATTGAGATATGTACTTAATTGCAAGTACAGTTATGCAAGCTTTTGTTAAGCGTTTTAATTAAAATATGAAAGTTTAGAAAATATTTTTGTTATAATATATGAAAAAGGTCAAGGCAGTATATATGCACAGTGTGCATTGCACATATACATACATAGCTACAATCACCCATACATTCACATGAATATTTCAACAAGAATGCTCAATTTCACTTGAAATAGCATTTAAATCTTTCAATTAAATGAAATAAATAAATTTTTTTTCTTTCAGAATATTCATATGAAACTGATATATTGATTATTTTTTGCTCGAATGAAAGTGCACAATTTTGAAATTATTATTTTAGGTATAACTATTAGAGCGGATAACGAAACATGAAGAAAACAAAATTTAGAAATGTGGAAGAAAAAATCACAAATTCCATTTAACGGCTAACCAGAAAAAGCTATTCGGTATATCACGGATAACAACCAATGTTTAAAAACAAAAACGGCTTTCTCAGTGAAACTGTTTTTTAAATTTGTCGGTCCCTCTCAGTGATTAATTTTTATTTTCAAGTGTTTTCTCACTATCACTATCACAAAAATATTTCAAAACTGTTACTTTGTGACCAAAATAGGTTTCGGGTATGGTAAACGTCTCTTCTCCTCTGTTAGACTTAACATAATGCAAACTTAATAATTTGTTATGATAAGGATCTGCAAAAAATTTTTATTCTAGTAAATTTTAACAAAAAAAAAAAAAAAAAACTACTCAATTTCTAAAACATATTTTAGATAATTTCTGGTTGGTTGGTTGCTGTGCCGCCGGTACGCCAAAGATCCGAGCGCAAGTAAGCACGGGGCGCATTTTAATGCACATTTCTCCTGGAACCATTGCTGCTGCTTTCGAATGGCTAGTCTATACTCCGTTCGAACCATTTGATAAGGACAATGAACCTGCTGATATCAGCATTTAGCTACTTCCTACCGGCAGTATATAACTGCCCATAGTTAGAAATCTAAAGTGTGCTAGAGCTAAGCATTTACATAGATGGTGCGCGAATATTTGCTTGCTGCAGCCTGGCCGCAGCTCCTACAAATGAGTTTAAATGGGGTCCCCATTCTCTCGGCATTCAGGCTAAGCAGCCAATGTCACGTGATTTTGCTTGGCCT
The DNA here is from genome assembly GCF_040869045.1 of Eurosta solidaginis. Lineage (NCBI taxonomy): Eukaryota > Metazoa > Arthropoda > Insecta > Diptera > Tephritidae > Eurosta > Eurosta solidaginis. The sequence continues at coordinate 341,283,200 of NC_090319.1, read as the reverse complement.
TTTTAGTACGTCCTATGCTCACCTAGTATCCTAATTCGACTGAGGAGTATTATTTGGAGACTGCCAACTCCTTGAATCTGCTATGTATGTTTCGTTTGATTAATGTTAGTAGATGATGCATGTCGAACAGCTATACTGGCTTAAGCAGTGCCCCTGCCCTTGAAAACTCGTCTGCCTTCTCGATGCACCTGATCCTGTGGCCAGGTACTCATATAAGAGTTATGTTTGCGCAGTCTTCTCAGCTTAGCGGCTTGAAACGATATCTTGCAGCTGCTGATGGCCTTAGGCGAAGTGATGAAGGCTACACCAGTCGAAGAGACGATTGGAGTTGTTCTATGGCAATGATGCCATAGTGTAATATTTATGGAACCCAAGAGTTAATAGTTGCGTGGACGGATTTTATGCTCAGGAGTAGGGTCGTGAACGTAACTTTAGGATTTGGCACATTTAGTAAAATTGCTAACAGAGGCACACCTAAGGGCGGCGTGTTATTGCCTTTTATTGGAATAGTGGTAATTATTGAAATTTTAGAAATCTTTAAGGTAGAAGGAACGAAGGGAATCACAAACGTCGATGAGTCAGTTATACTGATCACACGTAAACCTTTGCCAATGATGGATACGTCTTTTTGCGGCATTTCGCGACGAGTAGGGAAAGACGGGCTGGGGTAAATCCAACAAAAATGGAGCTTTCCCTGTTCACATGAAATACAAAAATTCCTTTTTCTTACTTACCGAGGCCTAGCGGCACAAGATAAATCTCTTTTCTGCAGCCAAGGCTCCTGGACATAATACGCTATTCCAAATTTTGCTGGAAAAGAAACTATGAGGTGAAATCAAAAAAAGCTCTGGCAGCATACTAAACTTGCAAAGGAGCGTCGAAAGGAAATGGGGACCATCATCAAATATCATCCATGGCGTGTACAACACAGTCAACCGACCAGGTGTGGAGCTCTTGTCTGGTAGAAGGCTGTAGATAAGAAGAGCAATCGATATAGGTTTTGAAAGGTACAAAGGCTGGGTATGTCATACACAGCGAGCGGTGCAACTCAGGAAGGATATAACGTAGTTTTTCACTTGATGGCTCTACAAATGTTCGTGCACAGATTGGCCGCAAAAGGGGCTCTATGCAGAAATCAACAGAATACAGATAGGGGCTAAGCAGAATCATCGGAAATTTTTGACTTCCAGGTGAAGAAAATACGATATATTTTAGGGGAGCAACAGGAGGAAGGCCTAGGCAGTCATAAGAGCATTACAATCTACTCATATTGCTCGAAATTGCAAAAAAGGAACGGAAGGTGTATTGCACTCAAAGCAGCTGTAGCAAACCAAGTTTCTTACGTATCCAGTTTTTTCCAGGCGAGGGTATATATCATTAGAAAGGGCAGCCAGACAGCTCAACTATGATGCGAGCTCAGACATCAATGCAATGATTCTTACCGAGAGTCAGCTGCCTTAAAGTCATTACTATCCACCGTCATAACGTCGAGTATCATACGGAGGTCCAGAGCCTCGGCGGCGCCCTTTGTTGAGTCCGAGGGCACAATGATTTTTAAGGGAATAAATTTGCAAATTCGATGGCCAGGAAAGGTTTTGAAGCTAACGTAAGCGAGGCGGATAGCTCTGTACGCCCACCGTTATCTCCCGAAGAAAATTGATGAGTATGAGATTGGTGCTAGCTTATGGCGACAGTTCCAACTGGCGCATTCGAGATTTTTCTCCCTTATACACAAAAAAGGATGTTATGACTGCTTTCTCAGCGGGAAAATTTTTTTCCATTCGCAAAATATGGTATAGTTAAGGCATTTGCTGTTCCTTGATTCATTATAGATAGTAATAAAATCCTTCGCTACAAATTTAAACATAGTTTTTTTCTCTTTAAACCAATAACTGTAAATCACAACGGAAATACTTAGGCGTGAAAAACTATCTCTCGCAAATACCGTTCGAATACGACATAATGCACCAGTAGAATATGCAGGTAAAAAAGTGTAAACGCTGACAATAATGACGTTGATGATTGTGATCACTGTGATGGCATTGGCGTGTCAGTCACTATAATGCTTTTGTTGAAAAATGGCAAAGTTGACAGCTGGCAAGTGCTGTAGTTGTGCTGTCATTGTTGCAACATAATATTGTGGCAGTCATAAAATATGGCAGCTAAAAATGACAACATAAATTGTTGAAATGGAAAGTAGGAAATAAAAACAGAAAAAAAATAAAGGAAAAATGATGCAAGCAATATAAAAATTGGTTTCATAAATCATAAGTAAAATATGAAGATACAAAATTATCCCAATTTATTTTTATGTATTGAATACGTGCATATGAAATATTCTTTACATGTATAGAAAACTAGCCGGATCGGCCGACTTGGCTCTGCACGAAAATTAGTTTGTCTATTTTCAAAAGTCAGCCTCGTTTCGTCTCTTCACTCTCTATCCCATTCTCTTGTATTTAGTCATCCACTGCTCCTCTAATTCTTACCCATTTCCTATTCAATTTATCTCCCTCCCGCTCCCGAATCCTTCCTCACTCCCAGTCTCACTTTCACTCCCACCCTCACTCCCACTCCCACTTCTACTTCCACTCCCATTCTCACTCCTACTTCCACTCCCATTCCCACCATCATTACAACTTGCCTCAATTTCCACATACATATATGAAATCTGTATACAATATATACAATATCAGCTTAATCAACTGTAAACTAATACGAAACTATATAAAACTAACTCAGGTAAAATTTTAAAAATCGCATACGTCTTCATGTACGAGATATAGATAGATAACTGAGATATTATCCTGCCCGATCATATTGCAGTCCGTGTCTTCTTGCCACACCCTCATCTACTCCATGTTCAATTCTCGTCTCTTCACCGTATTTTCCCTGGTTTACTTTCTCAATTTTTCTCTCACCTTCTCACACCTAGCTCCTCTCACTCCATTTCCCCTCTTTCCGTTCCTTTCACTAGATTCCTCTCACCATTCTCTTTTTCTCCATTTCCCTTTCCTTCTCCCACTCGTTCTTCCTCCTAACCACCACTTCCTAAAATCCTTAGAAACATTTCTTATTTGATACCCATACAGTGAAAAAACGTTCTGGGATCACCTTGATCCTAGTTTTGGTTTATAACTTAGCGATATTTCCACATACATACATATATACTAAAACAAAATAAAATAATTAAAAAAAATTTTAAGTTAGACGGTTTTATTGAAAACAATACTTACCTGAAGTAATAATAATACTAAAAGCTAGAAAATAATTAGGTAGGTCCTAGGTACTAAGCATCACACTCCTCATCAATCTAGGGCGTTGATCGGACAATTAAATAAAAGCGTTGGGCGTGTGAAATTTCTAAAAATGTGAGGCGTAGCATAACCTGATTAAGGTTCAGTTGGTCTTATATATGACTATCAATAGAAATTTGACGCGTCCAACGCTTTTATTTGTCTGACCAACGCCATAGATTAATAAGGAGTGTGATGACTAGTACCTAGCACCTACCTAATTATTTTCTAGCTTTTATTATTATTATTACTTCATGTAAGTATTGTTTTCAATAAAACCGTTTAATTAAAAAAAATTTTTTTAATTATTTTATTTTCAAGTCTTTAGTACTTATTTAGTTGCTTATTATTTCTCATTCTATTTAGTTCATTTAGTGACTCATTATGACAAGAACTCTTTCCTGACAATTTGTTACAATCCAAGTCCTCAATACATAATCCTTCCAAAGACTTTACTCGACTCTGCGCCACGTATGCTTGTCCCTCCTCCAACTCCAAAATAGTTTGATGTCACTTCTACCGGACTGTATGTAATATTTGTTCCAAATCGGACATCATAGGTCGCTTTCTATTCATGTATGTATTATGTGTTCCAAATATGGACCAAATCGGACCACAGATACGATTTTTTTGAATATCTCGAAATTAGTGTCACCTAGTGGCGATTTTTTTATAGGTCGCTTTCTATCCTTGTATGTATTATGTGTTCCAAATATGAGCCAAATCGGACCACAAAAAGGATTTTTGTGAATATCTCGATTCTTGCGCCACCAAGCGGCGATTTTTTATGGGTCGCTTTTTATTCTGTATGTATTATGTGTTCCAAATATGAGCCAAATCGGACCACAAATACGATTTTTGAATATCTCGATCCTTGCGCCTCCTAGCGGGGATTTTTTTCATAGGTCGCTATTCTTGTATGTATTATGTGTTCCAAATATGACCAAAAATACGATTTTTCTGAATATCTCGATCCTTGCGCCACCTAGCGGCGATTTTTTTATTATTGCATTGTCATCGGGCTATGAACTATATTCCAAGTTTCAAGTTTGTAGCTTATCGGAAAGTTACCTTAATTTAAATTACAAGATTCGTTCACAACGGCCGTGCATGCGGCCTTGCGGCCTGCCTGTCAAGTCAAGCTAAAGAAAACCGTTTAAAAACACTACCGAAACTAACGCTGTTATGATTTTTGAAAAAACGCTACAACATTATTGAGTTACAAAGTGACCAACAGATTTTTTATTCGCTTTTATATATAATATTACTTTTTCGAATGGTTGCCCTGCGGAAAGACAGCTTCCTAAATACAAAGCTTGTCCAAGACGAACCCCGTAATAAATTTCAAGGAAATCACTCCATAGATAGGATTTTTTCGTAAAGGTTGGCCGCTGGTTCACATTCAAGAGACAAAAACTAAGCTTAGTAAAGAGGTAGCAAATTTCAAGTATATCGCAACTGGTCCTATTCCCGGAAATAAAAGTATCGCAAATATTAACTTGGCCCAAGAGGTACCCCTGTATCAAGTTTCAAGGAAGTAAGATTTTTTGGAGGAAGTCTGTCCCTGGTCCTCTTCCCGAAAAAAAAGTCTCTCAAATAATAAACTAGGTAAGCAAGTAACCCTGTACCAAATATCAAGGAAAGTAACGCGAACTTATCAAGATTTTTAAATACTATTTAAGGGGGAAGGGGATGAGATAAAAGGCGGCTTCACTACTCACTTTTCCAAAATTCCTGATTTTTATTGATATGTCCCAGATACCAAATATTTAGATACACTGTTTCAGAGAGGGGAGTGGCAAGATACAGACACCGCAAACTTTTCCTGAACTGATGAGCACTTGGGCTCAGTAGCACTTTTAAAAAAATATAACAGGTAGATTCCCCACGCAACGACCACAATGGCATAGGCGCTTAAGAGTCTATTAATGATAATTAGTTCTATCATGCTGTTGCCTATTCATTATTTTATACCAGCGAATTTTAGAGCAAAGCTACTGGATACTTGAATCGAATTTTTGTTAGATCCCTTACTACCAAATTCAATCGTTAAATAATGCTATTACCACACATTGTTTTTGCCACTTCTGTTATGGCAATATTTGGTATGTTTTGCGTTTGTTGCTAAATTTTCATTTTCTGCCTTCTTTGCGTATTTTACTCACGTCTATTTATGTCCTCACAAAAATGAAACGTTTTGTGATTTTTAATGAACTTAAATGTGAGTGTAAGTATAGTGACTATGATTGGACACATGTGAATAGATAACAAACGAATAAGGAATGAATTATGTTTATTTAAGCAAGTGGTACATTGATACAAAACAAAAAAAAAAAAACAAGTAAAGGTGTCTAAGTTCGGCTGTAACCGAATATTATATACTAATTTTTTTATAAAAGTGGGCGCGGTCTTTAACCGATATCGTCCATGTTTTTTAGATATATTTCCTGCTTTAGAGAAATTATGTGTACCCAATTTTGTTACGATATGTAAATTTTCTTCGAGTTATGGCTCCCGAAACACAGAAAATTGCTTAGTCACGCCCATTTTTTAAAATTTTAAGTTTTTCCTATTTATTGTTATAAATCCACGTGGAAAATGAAATACCATTGATATAAAGCTCTTTTTTGCAAAGATATAGCTTATTTTAATCGTCAACAACCCTATTAAAACTCCTTTATATAAAAGTGGGCGTGGTCCTTAAGCGATTTCGTTAATTTTCGTTCAAAGCATTGCTAATAGTAAAGGCAACCTTCATGCCGAATTTTGTTACGATAGCTTTAACTATTTTTGATTTATGATTAATAATATTTGTAAATGCAAAGCACGCTGAGTATAAAAAGAAAATATGTACTAATATAAAGAATAAAATCAGTAAAGTTCAAAAGCGCTGCGGAAATCAAACGAAAACGACACAAGCAAAGTTAACAAGTAAGGAAGGCTAAGTTCGGGTGTAACCGAACATAACATACTCAGTTGAGAGCTATGGAGACAAAATAAGGAAAATCAATCTGGGGTAACCCTGGATTGTGGTTGTATAACATGTGTATCAAATGAAAGGTATTAAAGAGTATTTTAAGAGAGAGTAGGCCATAGTTCTATGGATGAACGCCATTTAGGGATATCGCCATAAAGGTAGACCAGGGCTGACTCTAGAATTTGTTTGTACGATATGGGTATCAAATGAAAGGTGTTACTGAGCATTTTAAGAGGGAGTGGGCCTTAGGTCTATCGGTGGACGCCTTTTCGAGATGTCCCCATTAAGGTGGACCAGGGGTGATTCTATAATCTGTTTGTACGATATGGGTATCAAATGAAAGCTGTTAATGAGTATTTTGAAAAGGAGTGATCCTTAGTTCCATAGGTGGACGCCGTTTCGAGATATCGCCATAAAGGTGGACCAGGGGTGTCTCTAGAATGTGTTTGTACGATATGGGAATCAAATGAAAGGTGTTACTGAGCATTTTAAGAGGGAGTGGGCATTAGGTCTATAGGTGGACGCCTTTTCGAGATATCGCCATTAGGGTGGGCCAGGGGTGACTCTAGAATGTTTGTACGGTATGGGTATCAAACGAAAGGTGTTACTGAGCATTTTAAGAGGGAGTGGGCATGAGGTCTATAGGTGGACGCCTTTTCGAGATATCGTCATTAGGGTGGGCCAGGGGTGACTCTAGAATGTTTGTACGATATGGGTATCAAACGAAAGGTGTTACTGAGCATTTTAAGAGGGAGTGGGCATTAGGTCTATAGGTGGACGCCTTTTCGAGATATCGCCATTAGGGTGGGCCAGGGGTGACTCTAGAATGTGTTTGTACGATATGGGTATCAAATGAAAGGTGGTAGGGAGTATTTTAAAAGGGAGTAATCTTTAGTTCTATAGGAGGACGCCTTTTCGAGATATCGCCATAAAGGTGGACCAAGGGTGACTCTAGAATGTTTGTACGATATGGGTATCAAACGAAAGGTGTTACTGAGCATTTTAAGAGGGAGTAGGCATTAGGTCTATAGGTGGACGCCTTTTCGAGATATCGCCATTAGGGTGGGCCAGGGTGACTCTAGAATGTGTTTGTACGATATGGGTATCAAATGAAAGGTGGTAAAGAGTATTTTAAAAGGGAGTAATCCTTAGTTCTATAGGTGGACGCCTTTTCGAGATATCGCCATAAAGCTGGACCAAGGGTGACTCTAGAATGTTTGTACGGTATGGGTATCAAACGAAAGGTGTTACTGAGCATTTTAAGAGGGAGTGGGCATTAGGTCTATAGGTGGACGCCTTTTCGAGATATCGCCATTAGGGTGGGCCAGGGTGACTCTAGAATGTGTTTGTACGATATGGGTATCAAATGAAAGGTGGTAATGAGTATTTTAAAAGGGAGTAATCCTTAGTTCTATAGGTGGACGCCTTTTCGAGATATCGCCATTAGGGTGGGCCAGGTGTGACTCTAGAATGTTTGTACGATATGGGTATCAAACGAAAGGTGTTACTGAGCATTTTAAGAGGGAGTGGGCATTAGGTCTATAGGTGGACGCCTTTTCGAGATATCGCCATTAGGGTGGGACAGGGGTGACTCTAGAATGTTTGTACGATATGGGTATCAAACGAAAAGTGTTACTGAGCATTTTAAGAGGGAGTGGACATTAGGTCTATAGGTGGACGCCTTTTCGAGATATCGCCATTAGGGTGGGCCAGGGGTGACTCTAGAATGTTTGTACGATATGGGTATCAAACGAAAGGTGTTACTGAGCATTTTAAGAGGGAGTGGACATTAGGTCTATAGGTGGACGCCTTTTCGAGATATCGCCATTAGGGTGGGCCAGGGTGACTCTAGAATGTGTTTGTACGATATGGGTATCAAACGAAAGGTGTTACTGAGCATTTTAAGAGGGAGTGGACACTAGGTCTATAGGTGGACTCCTTTTCGAGATATCGCCATTAGGGTGGGCCAGGGGTGACTCTAGAATGTTTGTACGATATGGGTATCAAACGAAAGCTGTTACTGAGCATTTTAAGAGGGAGTGGGCATTAGGTCTATAGGTGGACGCCTTTTCGAGATATCGCCATTAGGGTGGGCCAGGGGTGACTCTAGAATGTTTGTACGATATGGGTATCAAACGAAAGGTGTTACTGAGCATTTTAAGAGGGAGTGGACACTAGGTCTATAGGTGGACGCCTTTTCGAGATATCGCCATTAGGGTGGGACAGAGGTGACTCTGGTATGTTTTTGTACGATATGGATATCAAATTAAAGGTATTAATGAGGGTTTTAAAAGCGAGTGGCCCTTAGATGTATATGTGAAGGCGTTCTCGCGATATCGACCAAAATGTGGACCAGGGGATCCAGAAAATCATCTGTCGGGTACTGCTAATTTATTTATACATGCAATACCACTAACAGTATTCCTGCCAAGATTCCAAGGGCTGTTGATTTCGCCTTGTAGAACTTTTTCATTTTCTTCTACTTAATATGGTAGGTGTCACACCCATTTTACAAAGTTTTTTCCAAAGTTATATTTTGCGTCAATAAACCAATCCAGTTACCATGTTTCATCACTTTTTTCGTATTTGGTATAGAATTATGGCATTTTTTTCATTTTTCGTAATTTTCGATATCGATAAAGTGGGCGTGGTTATGGTCAGATTTCGCCCATTTTTTATACCAAGAAAAAGTGAGCTCAGATAAGTACGTGGGCTAAGTTTAGTGAAGATATATCGGATTTTGCTCAAGTTATTGTGTTAATGGCCGAGCGGAAGGACAGACGGTGGTCTGTGTATAAAAACTGGGCGTGGCTTCCACCGATTTCGCCCATTTTCACAGAGAACAGTTTCCGTCATAGAATCTATGCTCCTACCAAATTTGAGAAGGATTGGTAGATTTTTGTTCGACTTATGGCAATAAAAGTATTCTAGACAAACTAAATGAAAATGGGCGGAGCCACGCCCATTTTGAAATTTTCTTTTATTTTTGTATTTTGTTGCATCATGTCATTACTGGAGTTGAATTTTGACTTAATTTACTTATATACAGTAAAGATATTAAATTTTTTGTTAAAATTTGAATTTAAAAAATTTTTTTTTTAAAAAGTGGGCGTGTTCTTCATCCAATTTTGCTAATTTTTATTTAGCACATATAGAGTAATAGTGGTAACGTTCCTGCCAAATTTCATCATGATATCTTCAACGACTGCCAAATTACAGCTTGCAAAACTTTTAAATTACCTTCTTGTAAAAGTGGGCGGTGCCACGCCCATTGTCCAAAATGTTACTAATTTTCTATTCTGCGTCATAGCGGCAACCCATCTACCAAGTTTCGTCGCTTTATCTGTCTTTTGTAATGAGTTATCGCACTTTTTCGGTTTTTCGAAATTTTCGATATCGAAAAAGTGGGCGTGGTTATAGTCCGATATCGTTCATTTTAAATAGCGATCTGAGATGAGTGCTCAGGAACCTACATACCAAATTTCATCAAGATACCTCAAAATTTACTCAAGTTATCGTGTTAACGGACGGACGGACGGACGGACGGACGGACGGACGGACGGACGGACATGGCTCAATGAAATTTTTTTTCGATCCTGATTATTTTGATATATGGAAGTCTATATCTATCTCGATTCCTTTATATATGTACAACCAACCGTTATCCAATCAAACTTAATATACTCTGTGAGCTCTGCTCAACTGAGTATAAAAAGACTAAGAAATAAGTATTTGGCGAATCACCTTAAAATATTGCTTGTTACTCTCAAAATGTGCTGCGTGTGTTTTTTTTTTTCTTTTATTTTCCTCCACGTGCGCAACTGCTTTACTTTCAAAATCATTTACTGTTAATTTACGCTACCCAGTTTCCTTTTCATACTGAAAGCTGCGACATACATCAAACGATTTTTATTTTCTGTGGTTGACGTTTGCACAACATCTGTCAATGGTAACGGTCTCTAATAGCCATCAACAATTTACACAACGTGAACTTACTCACATATAAACTCTGTTTCATTTTAATTGCACTGAAAATTCAATGAATATGCTTTTTATCGTAGTCTTACGTAAACTTTATATAAATAATTGCATCTTGCTCCTTTGACAGAAGTTTTATATTAAATTAAACTTCGAATAGCCAAATAATTTAGCTGTGGGAATACGAGTATATAATTTAAATGTTGGGTATGAGGGAATCAAGAATGTAACCGGAACTAGAAGGTGCGACCAGAGAAAGCGTGTTATCGATTCATTATGAAGGATTAAAGGTTTGTCATCGAAAACAGTTATTATCTACGAATTAGTGTTTCTTTTGCGGCGTGGGTATCGTGTTTCTATGGAATTGTTTGTTATCAACAACAAACAATATCAATGAACTTCCGGTGTTTCAACGAAAAGTAATAAAATTGATATCGAAAGCATATCGATTTTTATAGAAAAAATATCGATTTCTTATCGAAAGGTTATCGATTCCTTACCGAAATGATATCGATTTTGATAAGAATGTTATCGATTTTTCGCTGTAATAACGAATAGATATCTTGTGTTAAGGAATTGTAATTGGCATAATATCGGTTTGTTAGTATTTGATACTCAATGGGTATTACTCATGATTTCTTTCTTTTTTAAATGATGGATGCAATTCAAAATCTAATCCTTAAAATAGCGGCTGAGTATAAATAGAATAGAATATTCGAACTCACAGTATCCAAGACGATGTGCTGCCTCGCTTCATTTACGAGACGAAGGCTGACTTACATCTTGTAGAAAACTGATGCCCAAGTAGGTATTCTCATAAAAGTTATTCTTATTGATAAGTAAACTCGTCTGGTCTGTGTAAATACTGGGTGGATATTTCTCAAGTGGGCCACATTAAAATCGATTGTCTCAGTTTTAATTAATTAATATGGTTTTTAATCGGTTTGGAGGTAAAAGCGATATCCCCAAAATATTTTTGGAAAACAATTTTTTTTCTTTAGTTATTAACAGTTAGAATTTTTGATCATGTTATTTGAAAAAACTTAATAACTCGTGAACGGTTTATCGAAACTTAACAATTTTGTACATCAAAATTTTCGCCAATTAATATAATTTGCCATAAAATTTGTTTTTAATAACAAATTATTATTTTGTTTTGACGCTCGCGCGCTGAGTCATCGTGTGACCGAAAATTTGGTGGATGATTTATGCTGATCAAAAAAACGTGCTCGTGTAGCGTTGCAGTTAGGAGCGCGGTCACAAAAACATGTACAACTTTTGACCTAAGGAATAGTAATGACTTTTTCACCAACATTTATTAAGGGACGGTAAAATTGAATACAGTGTGTCAAAATTTTCTCGAAGGCGGAAAATTTTGATGTAGAAAATGTTGAGTTTTGATAAACCGTTCACGAGTTATTAATTTTTTCAAATAACACGATCAAAAACTCTAATTGTTAAAAACTAATGAAAAAAAATTTGTTTGCAACAAGTAATGAAGTCTAAGTTCGTGTGAAACCGAACACCACATACGCAGCTGTACATTTGAAATGCTGTTGTTGTTTGTTTTGTGTGCTTAATAGTGTTACAAGGCTGCGCAATAATACATATAGATATGGTTCTATGCTGAACTAATTTTCGTTCAAAAGAAGCAAAAGGATATTGAGGCTAACACCTATGACCTCGAGCGGGTAATAATGCAGTTTCCTTCAGATATGGGTAGTTCCATACTGTTTATTTTAGAACAAAGTTATAACAGAACAATAAAAATATTGTGACGAATACTAGCAACACTAAGGGATACTATCACCTCTAAGCCGATACTGAGCAGTGACTTGTATGCACATAACTTAATTAATCATTATGTCTACACATATGTCCATACAAGCAGCGGAGAGCAATGCACAAACACATGCATATATCTGAGATACTCCCAAAAGTAGGCAATAATGTGCAATTTGTGCAAGTATCACTCACATATACACGCGCATATGAGAATCTATAAATGTAGTTATAGCTGGTAATTTTATAGCTGGTAAGTAACTTGCAAATTCTAGAAATAGAAGCGCCTAGAAATATGTCAACTAGGAAACCAAACAGCATAAAAGCAGTAACAGTTAGGCACGACAAGTCAGTTTGATTTAAGCAAGCTATCAGTTGCGAAGTATAGGTGTTGTTTTTAGGTGGTCTAATAAAGACCATTTTTGCATTATTCAATATTGGAGTTGTTTGTGCAATAGTTTAGTGATTCGAACATTTGCAGAAGGATGCAAATAAGAGGAATTTCAGTAAATTCGTTACAATACGATTGGTACAAAACTATTTTCGCTAAGATTTACCTTATTATTTTTGCCTACGACCCTTTTAGAAATCTTTTATATAAAAGTGGGCGTGGTCTTTAAGCGATCTCGTCCATTTTATCTAGAAATATTTTCTGCAATATTCATAAAAGGGGCGGTGCCACGCCCGTTTTTTTAAACGTGAAATTTTTCCTATTTGTTGTTATAAACCCACTTGGAAAATAAAATAACATTTTTTGCAAAGATATATCTTATTTTATTCGTCCACGACCCTTTTAAAAATCTTTTATATAAAAGTGGGCGTGGTCCATAACCGATTTCGTTAGTTTTTCTTCAAAGCTTTCGTTATAGTAAAAGCAAACACTTTGCCGAATTTTGTTACGATAGGTTTACGGATTTTTGATTTATGATTAATAATATTTGTAAAATTGATTTTATCACAAGTGGGCGGTACCACGCCCGTTTTAAAATTTTTTTTCAAATTTTTATCAAGGGTCTCAATATCAGTCCACACGTCAAATTTTAATATTCTAGGTGTATTATTTACTAAATAATTAGGTTTTTTTTATTTTCCAAAACGTTATATATATAAAAAGTGGGCGTGGTTATCATCCGAGTTCGCTTTCTTCGTGTACCAAATTTGGTGAAGATGTCTCAATATTTACTCAAGTTATCGTGTTGACGGACAGACGAAAGGACGGACGGACGGACGGACGGACATGGCTCAATCCGTTTCTTTTACATAATGGTGATTTTGATATATAGAAGTCTATATCTATCTCGATTCCTTTATACCAGTACAACCAACCGTTATCCAATCAACGTTATAATACCCCGTATACAAGTACAGCGGGTATAAACATATTTTGAGGATATCGTTTTTACCTCCAATCAATGAAAACTTCTTCTTTGCTGTGCTAACTGGACAATTATTAGTTCGATGTTTTAGAATATAGCCGCATTTAATCAAAAAACCCAAAATACTTCAAATCATCAGTCTACAGACCAAACGCTTTAGAGACGATGCATACATAATTTAACACAGATTTTGTTGCTTTTTTACGCTGTTGCTGTTGGCGGTGGTAGTCTTGTTGTTGCCGAGAGATGTTACGACTGTTCGGAATAAAGCCCAATGAAATTAATGGAAATATACATTTCTTAATATTAAATAAATGTAAGACCCGATAGCCTCTGAAGAGATTTTAGGCCGAGCTTCTCTTCCCATTTTCGTCGTGCTCCTTCTAATTTTTTCTATAAATTAGCGAGACGGGACCTATTTGTTTTAAGCCGACTCCGAATCCAAATATTGTTAGGTTTCCCTCTCCTTCTATCATCATTCTCAACATTCTGGACAGCATGTTGTCGTTAGTTGTTAGAGTGTGTGTGGGGTCTATCGCTCTCTATCTGATTGGGTATTTGTAGCACTTAAAAATACTATCCCATGTTATGGGGTCCTTCTTTGCTGGACAGCCATAAAAAGGACCTCTCCCGGTGCACTGAGAACAAACCCGACTACTGAACTGTTTGTGATTCTGCATATTACACCTGCAGACACATTGGCAAAGAACATGGCGTTAACAACTGTAACGAGCTCGGAGCAGCTGGAGTGGAGCCACACGGCTATGGTAGTATACTGGAATCTAATACTAGACAAAGGAACTTCCTAAATTCGCACCTGTGCTCCGATGAAGTTTCAGAGCTAATTTATAGGAGGAAGGCTGGCGCTGGGGCGGTCAAATCGCAGGCAAGATTATTCACTTTTACACCAATGGTAGCAAAGTAATTGAAGGAAAATGGTCTACTATTTTGATCCGGGAATAAACAGATCATTCAAACTGCGAGATCAATGTATTGTTTTTAGTTGGAAGCTGAAGCCATGCCTGAAGCGATAGAGACTCTCAACACCATGTAAGTTTGTTAGAGTGAAAATAACCCTTAGGAAAAATCGGAAAAGGGAGAAGTATATGTGTATATTGAGTCCGCTGCCATGTAAGAATAGATAAAAATAAAAAAGCGGTCTAGCTAGCTTAAAGGGCGCATCCATCGGCTCATGTATCGTATATGTCCCAAACAGATTGTGTGGAATCAAAAACAAAGGTGAGAGTTGCATATGATCGACCAAGCAGAAAAAGCGTGAAACCAATCATGGGGCTAGAAAGTGTCGACCAACGAAGTTACTCCTATCATTGAAAAGAGAGGACTACAGGCTCATGATGGGTATTCTGACCAGACACTGCCCTCCTGCGTCAAATAAGTTTAAGAACTAAGCCGTTACAGTTCTGCCCAAAGAATTCATTGGCATCCAAACTGGTTGAATGATCGATAATGAGTTTTTTTATCTAATCAAAATTGCACATAAATAGTTTGCCCACATCTCTCAAGTAGGAAATGCTGCTATAAAATGATTTCTGAAATAAATATTTATTTCTTCCCTCTTCTAATTGCAGTTGGAATAAAACAGTTCGGGCCACCAGTTTCTAGAAAAAATGAAAAAGTAACGCACAAAAAGTTGAAAGGAAGGCTCGGAAGTATATCGCGATAAAGCCATTAATTCATTATTATTATTATGAAAAAGGATAATGAGGCAGAAAAATTTTGAAACTGAGAAAACTTGACATGACATTTTTTTCTGAGATGTGCAACCAGTTAGGGTTGTAATGCAGGTGAGGAGCTGATTTAATTCTGGAAACTACAGTAGAGGCATCTAGGTTGGCAATTTTCTTAAACAATAGCAGTTGACTTTTCACATGAATGTAGTTGTTTAAGGGTTATTTTCATCATATTTAGTTAGCCACTTATGTAACAGTTATCGAAATTTTCGTTTTCTTCATGCTAACTGAAGTTTCGCTTCCCAGTTAAGTCCAAGGGAAAAATGTTAATAAAAGCTAGCTGTTTGGCTTGTTTCCGGGTATTGTATTTCTGAAGATGGAGAAAACCGCCCTAAAGAATTAACTGCGCATACACGACCCTGGCGTTGAGTGCATGATGCTTTTGCGCAATAAATATCATACATCTTTAGTATAACACTTGTAAGAAAGAAACTACTACTGCTATTGCAAATTCTCCTTTCGTTAATACTTTGGCGAATAATAGCGTCACTAAGCTGTTAGTAAATAACCACAACAACAAAAACAGCAAGCAACCAAACTTACATAAGAGGCGATGAAGAATATCTCACATACACATATGTAGTCATCAGCTAACAGCAGAAGTTAATATTCACAACCAAGTATGCGATACAACAGTTCCATGTTCGTGAAAAGTCTAGGGCAAGCTGAGGAATAACTAATCAGTTTGATTTAAACACGTTTTGTGAAATACGTGATAGTGCAGTATAATTGTACAACTCCCAAAGTAGTATAAATAAATACCATTTTGCAATACTGAATATTGGAGTTATTTATTCGACAGTTCAGCGACTTGAACGTTAGCAGAAGGTGTATAAATTTCAGTAATTACCCAGAATTCGTTACAATACAATCGAAAATGTGGGAAGAGCTCCGTCGCAATCCTTTTAGCCAAATGCCAAAGAAGCTTCAATTAGCACATATGTATATATCCTGTTTCGGTTCAGAGCGTAAACTTGCTAAGTATTATTCCTAACAGAATATTGATAAAGTTTGGAAGAGCGTTATATATTTAATCAGCCAGGCAAAAAATTAACATCTTACTATGGTAATAATGGTATGCTGTTCTCGACTTTGCTGTTATCAATTTTTAGTTTACATACTAAAGATGATATTTTATAAGTACATAGAATATTTCAAGCAATATAACAACAAATACTAATAAACCTTAAATTATTGTTATTTTCTTGTTTTAGAGCTTGTTAAACACCTACAATTTTTATTGGGATAAAAATACATGGGAACACAGCAGTATTATGAGGTAAGTGCTGCAAGACTAAACAAATTTAGGCTTAACTAAAATTTAACGTTTTGTAGTTACTATATCGTTGGTAGAAGATTACTGATTTATATATTGTCGCTAGTTGCGAAAACTGACACATTTGGTATTCCCATGGAACACTAACATCTTTCATTTGTTTCAATCTTGTTAAACTTCATCGCTAATCATCGACGTGGACGTCGACGATACAATCAGAAAAAAAAAATACTTACCTTAAGCCATAAAGACATTTCTTTTTTAATACTTAATTGAATATTTCTCCCAACATTTACATGTAGGAATTACCTTAGTGAATAAGAGCATTCTAGCGTAAAGCTCAGCACCTCGATTAAAAATCCACTCTTGTAATAGTTACAAAATTGCATTTTTATACCTTTCATGAACATGAAATGATATATTAGCTTTAGTGCGATGTTTGTAACTTCGAGAAATATAGAAGATAGACTCACCATTAAGTATACCGAATTCATCAGGGCGACGAACTGAGTTGATATAGCTATGTCCGTCTGTCCGTCCGTCCGTCTGTCTGTTTGAACGCAAACTAGTCCCTCAAATTTTGAGATATCTCAATGAAATTTGGCACAAGGATGTATTTTTGTATTATATTAGACATTTGTCACATCCGGTAGAATCGGACCACTATAACATATATCTCCCATACAACCGATCTTTCAGATAAGACGATTTTGGTCATTCCTTCCGCAATTTAGAAAGTACAAACGTGAAACTCGGCGATATATATTCTAATACATCATAGAAGATATCCTGAAAAAATCTCTTTGATCGGAGCTATATATAGTTATAACCCATACAACCGATCGTTCAGATAGAAAGGTTTTTGGCCATTTCTCCCTTAATTTAGAAAGTATAAACGTGAAAATCAGTGATATATATTTCAATATATCATAGAAGATTTTCTGAAAAAATCACTTTAATCAGAGCTATATATAGTATATATCCCATACAACCGATCGATCAGATAAGGGGGTTTTTGGCATTTTTTATTGTATATTTATCTTAAAAATCGTTTAGGTATGTATATCTGTTCACTATATATTTCTTATCGTATACATCCGATTATTTGGAGATTACGACCGGGACAAGATCATTGTTCAGCCACATTCATAAAAGGTATGAAGTCTTCAACACTACCGAAGACTGTCGCCTCCTTACTTGTTTTTTTTTTTTAATCTCAATTCAAAGAGTGAGAACTTATTTTTGTATAAACTTTTCATTAATTTGAGGCACAATTTTTCTTCCCCGTTTTTTTTTTTTTAAATGAGGTTTTTCTGTCATATTTTCCTTAATTTATCACATAGATGCTTTCCTCATATGGCATATATTCTTGTCTGAAAATATAGTAGAGGTCGGTCATATACCCCATATAACCCATTGTTCAGATAAGAAGCTTTTCGTAATTTCTGCCAAATTTTAGCACCAAGAAGCTTCAAATTTCACTAAATGACTGTGATTAAAGTATATATTGTTAAATATCAAAATTGTAAATATCGGTCGTGGGCATATATAGTATTTATCCCATACAACCCATTGTTCAGATAAGAAAATTTTCGTAACTTCTGCCAAATTTTAGCACCAAGAAGCTTAGAATTTTAATAAATGATTACTCCTAAAGTATTGGCTGTTGCATATGGAAATCGTAGAGGTCGGTCGAACACATAGTACATCTCCTATACAAACCGATTATTCAGATTTAAAAGCTTCAAACTTTACCCAATGTTTACGCTTAAGTCAAATATTGTTCAGATAATTGATTCATGGTCATAACTATTTCATGCAGATAATAAGAAAGGTGAAAATTTCTGTGAGGATTACCGACCTTCTTGTAAGATTTAATATATCGAAAATATCCCTTACATCGTACATCTGTTCTCTATGTATATATTATACATAACGAATGGAATAAGATTATTGCTCAGCTCCATTAATGAAAGATATAAAGTCTTTGGTACAGCCGATGACAGTCCCGTCCTTACTTATTTTTATACAATTTTCTCCATTTTTAAGAAAATTATTCCTACAACTGGGAAAAATTGTTTGAATTTTAAAGAAAACAAGTAAGGACAGGATTGTTTTCGGCTGTGCCGAAGACTTGCTACCTTTCCTGAAAGAGGCTGGACAATAATCTTATCCCATTCGTAATATAATATCCAAATAATCGACTGTATAAGATAATAAATATATAGTGAACAGATGTACATACCTAAGCGATTTTTAGGATAAATAAAAAATAGGTAGGTAGTTTGTGCAAGGATGCAAAGTTTCACGTTTTCTGTGGTCTGCATATAAAAATTATGACCACGAATCACTTATTTCAACAATATATGACGTAGTCGTAAGCTTTTGATAAAATTTGATTCTTCTAGCCGTAAAAAGGAGGGCATAAATGACAGTTTATATGGGGTATACACTATATATATCACCGATCTGTAAGATTTTTTAAGACAACAATATATGCTATATATGTACGTAAGCATTTGGTGAAATTTGAAGCTTCTAGCTGTTAAAATGGGGCAGAAATTGCGAAATGTTTCTTATTTGAACAATCGGTTGTGGGGGATATATGCTATATATACGACCGATCTCGTACTTTTTTCTCAGACAACAGTATGTGCAATATACGAAAGTATTATGGTAAAGTTTGAAGCTTCAGTCTGATAAATTGAGGAAGATATGACAAAAATCCTCTTTTTCTGAAAAATCGGTTGTATGGAGGATATATGCTATAGTAGTCCGATCCTGCCGGTTCCGATAAATGTCTAATCGGACACCTATATACACCCGCTCACCAAATTTTATCAAGATATCTCAAAAACTGAGGGACTAGTTTTCATACAAACAGACAGACGGACAGACGGACAGACGGACATGGCTAAATGAATTCAGCTCTTCATTCTGATTATTTCGGTATACTTAATGGTGGGTCTATCTATTTTCCTTTAAGGACTTACAATTTTGGGATTCGTGACGAAGTTAATATACCATTTCATTTTATATTTATATTTATATTTATATTTATATTTTTCGGTCTAAAAAGTACAAACTTCCTTACAGACTAGTTAAAAATAGAGAAAAGTTCAAGCTTAAATTTATAAATGTTATTATTAAAGTTAAGAAGACCACTATATCGATTTGCTAGGTGTAAAGCCTTGGATATGGGTTCATTCAACGCGTAATTCGTTCGATGAGTTACTTCAACAAATAGTCTGGTGTGCCTTAGATCACGTGGTGGAATATATGAAACGAATAAAGTAGATAAATCAGGGCAGTTTATATTACCGTTGATAACGTTATAGGCAAGCATGAGTGAGATACAAGTTCTACGGTCATACAAAGCCTGGAGTCCGAGCACCATACGCCTGCTGATATA
Organism: Eurosta solidaginis; assembly: GCF_040869045.1. Lineage (NCBI taxonomy): Eukaryota > Metazoa > Arthropoda > Insecta > Diptera > Tephritidae > Eurosta > Eurosta solidaginis. The sequence continues at coordinate 341,263,352 of NC_090319.1, read as the reverse complement.
TGATGGGAAGCCATCGGGCCAGTGAAGCATACGCAAAGCAATTTTGGTGAAAATTCTTTGAACTCTCTCAATTTTATGTGAGCTACCTTCATAGAATGGACTCCATATAATCGAGCAATATTCCAGACGACTTTTTACCAATGCCGTAAAAAGTGCCTTCAAAGTCATCGGATCCTTGAAGTCCCTGGAATTACGTTTACTAAACCCAACCATTGCAAAAGATTTGGAAATAATAAAGTTGATGTGACCAGAAAAAGAAAGTTGGTTGTCAAAAATTACACCCAGATCTTTTATCTCTCGACAACGGTTTAAAGATCCAGCATTTAATTTGTAGTTGAAAAAGGTGGTAGTGACCCTTTTAGAATAGGAAACCACGCAGCATTTGTTAGTATTTAAAAGTAGGTTATTACTTGAACACCATTCATTAAAAGAATCGAGAACATATTGCAAGTTAATGCTGTCAGAAGTATCCCGTACGGTTGGAAAGAGTTTGACGTCGTCTGCAAACATTAAACATTTAGCAAATTTGAATTTTTGAGGTAGATCATTAATAAAAATTAGGAACAACAGAGGGCCACAGTGGGTTCCCTGTGGGATTCCAGACCAAGCGTTAATAAGCGCAGTAGACTGGTTGGCTCCGATTGACACAAAAAGCTGTCTATTCGATAAGAAACTTGAGAAGAACTTCAGCAAACTTCCGGTCACTCCGTACATCCCTAGTTTTTGCAATAGTATAGAGTGGTCGACCTTGTCAAATGCTTTCGAGAAGTCAGTATAGATGACGTCTAGTTGCGCATGGTTCTCAAAGGCATCTACAATTTGGCTAGTGAATAAAGCCAGATTGGTAGAAGTAGAACTGCCAGGAAAAAACCCATGCTGACACTAAAAAATAGCCTTGACTATGTAGTCAAACAATTTGCTATGAAAGATACTATCGAATAGTTTTGCCAGAGTATTTTGCTTAACAATAGGTCTGTAGTTGCGAATATCATTGCGGTCACCAGACTTAAATACCGGATTTACGGAGCATAACTTCCAAGAGTCTAAAAATATCCCATGGTTCAAGCATTCTTGGAAAAGAATTGCCAGGGGTTCAGAAATTGTATTTGAACATAGTTTGAAGAATACCGGAGAAAATCCCTCGCTATCTGATTTCGGACTATTATTTTCATGAAAGGTATAATTACTTGTCCAGATTTGGAGAAGGTTTTCTATGGCGAAATATGATATATCATTTTCCCTATTTTAGTAGCCGTTTTCCACGTTTTTAGCAAATATTTTTTGAGTATATATTCATTGTATGTATACATAGGTATAATGTGTCTTATAGTCTTTACGCAAGATGTTGTGATTTAAAGTTTCCATCACCTCTGACTTATGTATAATATAGGAAACATTCATACTTCATCAACATTGCCTCATGTCATATTCTACGTTTATTCGCTTTACAAACGAGGACTGTACGACATGACTGAGTGAGTAATATCAATCGCAAGTGTGCTCCTTTGTTGTTGATAAATTTTGGTCAACTGTATTTGATAAAAGCAAATTTTAGCTTTTGTAGCATTTGCTGTCGGTCCTTCTTCCGTTTTTTTTTTCAGTAACCACATGGTTCGACTAAATTTGGGTCAGACGTTCATTTATTTGCTTGAATAGGATTTGCCTGCATTTTGAAAGCATTCAACGAACCGTGTATTAGTTTCCCCTGTTTCTCTGTTATTTGCTGCATGAATGACTGGAAATTTCACATATATTTGCAATATGCATACAACTGCACCTGGGTATGGCCAACAAAAAAATGGCCTTACGTAAGGTTAATTTTGTTTGATTTTCAGGACTATGCAAAAACATAAAAGTTGGGTATTATAATTCCTTGTAAAATAGCCATATAATATGTCCCGAATCGGCCTTATAATAAGAAATCTTTCTTTTTATTGCATTTACTAATAACAAAAGTTATTTAAAATCCCCAAATAAAATAGATCTTTTTTCACTATCATTAACTATATAGACTAGTATCGCCCGGGGTCGAGAATTCGACCAATTCAATTTCTTAGATAAATGATGTCAAAATTAAAACTGCAGTGCGAATTTTTTTACATGGGACATATACATTTCTCCGAATTTGAGTAGCTTCAAACAAAACTCCACTTACCAAGCGATTTTAGTATTTTAACTCATCGTTCAAAATTTTCAACCCACGAATTAATGTTTTTTTTTAAACGGCCAAATTACTTATTTAAATGGGGTAACCCTTGAGAATGGGCTAAACAAAAAAGAAGTTGAAATATCATTGCGACTGCGTATTAAACAGACAAAAACTGTTTTGAATTTTTCATTTTAGCCATATGAAATGAACTCGTGAAATACTTAGGGTTTTTAATTTGTGTGTATTTTATATTTGAGGTTACTGCTTTGCCTAATTAATGCTCTATTTAGCTTCATATAAAAGTCATATTTGGAAAAATGGTACTTAGCAGGTTTATACTCCATGCCAACGATATGATAATAAAATTCTATGTATGGATATTTACATATGAAAATTGGAATTTGTATGGTAGGAGCCAGAGCCTTTATTTCAGTCTACACCAATTTTCGTTAAAACCTTAACATTATCAATATTGACAGCTTTGCCAGGTTTCGGGGATATGCATTAATCGGTATGTGAGAGATATGGAACTCAAAGTTGCATAGCAGGTGCCACACTTTCTTTTCCAATTCTTTCACTATGTTCGGATAGGTTGCACTGGCCGGTCCATGAGGACCTCACATAGTCTGAATGAGTCCGTAGTATTACCAGAAGTTTGTTTTGCCGACCAAACTGAAAAACCCTATCAAAAACCAGGACCTATGTTATAAAATAACTCCGTCTTCTTTACAAATACTAGAAGCAACCTAGGACTTAAGCCATTATCGAACCTGGACCCCTTTATCAATAGGCCGATAAAACAAAAACGATTTTGCAAAAATGGGTGCTAATTTCAGGTTACCCATTCTAAGACCGTTTGTTTGTCTATATATTTTATTGTTACGCTAAAAATAATTTTGACGTGAAGTGCTTCTTAGCGTGTTCGTGATTTGCATACTTTTAAATTTTTTTTTTTTTTTATTATGAAGTATTGTTGAGTTAACTATGCCCAATATCTCCGATAGTGATATTGATGGGACAGATTTTTTATGTCAAATATACCAATTTGCTGTTTATTGTTATCTCAACGGTCACAAGATTCTGTATTTGTTCTGTTGTGTTAGTTGATGCGAAACGAATAAGCCAGGAAATGGCACTTCCAAAAATTACCCACATTTAGACTACGAATGTTAAAACAACGTAACTGCGTATACTATTTTTTTCTATATATTAAACGTATGACTATCGACATATGTATAGTTGATTGTAGTTTTAGAATTTAGTTAGTTATCACTAAACTAGATTGAGTGCATGGCTCTTTTAGCTCCATTAAAACATGTATTCACCTTCCAAAAAGCGTAGACTACTCCCTAGAGAGAGCGTGCTGTGACTGAGACTTAAACGTAAGTTGGGTCACAATTGTTCCCCACAATGTAGTCCGCTTTGTGCAAAGTTGAAATTACGTTGTTTTATTTAAAAGTAACCAATTACTCGCAAACATATTCATACCACCTAAAAAGACTGGTTCTGGTGCATCGACTTACCATTTTTTTATTGTTATTTAGCATAAAATAGTTATGTACATAAAAAAAAATAAAAGTGACGTCAATATAAACATTCTAAAAATTAAAAATAATTTGCGATAATTAAACAAAAATTAAAATCTATCGACAAATACTCCCGTAAGCGTATTAAAAGAGCCTGCCCATCCATCTCCGTGAGTGCAAAGGGCCTGTCCGAGTAGCATTTCTGGCAAAAATCGGTACAGTTAATATCTTCATAGGACATCCTTTGTACACTTGAAGTACAGTATCGAAGCTTTGGTAGGTATGTTGCAACCAGTTAAGTTTCGATCATGCTTTCTCCAAATTGAACTGTGTATAAACTTGCTTCTGATTCTAGGGTACTTTGTTATTGTCTCTCTGAAATTTCGTCGTGGCGTTGACATACTTTTTATATTCAGCTGTGCAGAGCTCACAGATATTTATTTTGTTCGCATAACGGTATCCTCTAACGGCATAAACTAATCGAGATAGATATAGACTTCCATATATCAAAATGATCTGGGCGAAAAAAGAAATCCATTTAGCCATGTCCGTCCGTCCGTCTGTCAGTAAACACGATAACTTGAGTACATTTTGAGGTATCTTCATGAAATTTGGTATGTAAGTTCCTGGGCACTCATCTCAGATCGCCATTTAAAATGAACGAAATCTATAGTCAATACGTCCACTGTTTCGATATCGAAAATTTCGAAAAACCGAAAACGTGCGATAATTTATTACCAAAGACGGATAAAGCGATGAAACTTGGTAGGTGGGTTGACCTTGTGACGCAGAATAGAAAATTAGTAAAATTTTGGAGAATGGGCGTGACACTGCCCACTTTTAAGGGAAGGTAATTTAAAAGTTTTGCAAGCTGTAATTTGGCAGTCGTTGAAGATATCATAATGAAATTCGGCAGGAACGTTACTCTTATTACCGTATATGTTCTAAATAAAAATTAGCAAAATGGGATGACGAACACACCCACTTAAAAAAAAAAATTTTAAGACAAATTTTAAAAAAAATTTAATATCTTTACAGTATATAAGTAAATTATTTCAACATTCAACTCCAACATTTGTCTTTAAAGCTAGTAGCTGAGTATGTAATGTTCGGTTACAGCCGAACTTAGCCTTCCTTACTTGTTTGATTTTGTATACATGCCCTTACATGTGTGTGAACGCAAACTTTTATTTTCTGTGGCCAATACTTTGCCCTCAATATCTAATCAATGACTCAAAAAGCTTTTGTCGCATTAAATTGATTGAATTGTTTCCGTTAGGCGTTAGCTGTTAGCATGCTGTCGTTGCATGCGTACATACATATATATGAATATATTAACACATCTCAAATGCTAGCAATTCTGTACAAATACGGAAATATACAATGCAAATAAAAATAAATTATACTCCATATGTAAATTCGAACCAATTCAATTGTATCTAATATCTTTGATCACTTGTGTGGAAAATCGTAGACAGATTTGAAAATAAATTCGATGAAAGAGGAAAAATAGAGGTTTCAGGGAAGTATATGTATCTAGTGATTTCTACAGCAAGTGTTATGAGATAGTTATAGTTCTATGAATAGTAAACTCAGTGGGGGGGAGGGGGTTTAAACACAGTACATAGAATATTCAAACAATCGAATAGTCACACTATTGCGTAGCTCTTACTTGCTTGGTATGTATATTGTTTAGTACATTATTAGAAATCGTGCAGGAAATGCTCCCTCTCTCTGCGGAGGTATATCGCGCCTTGTAATTACAATAAAATTTATTGTACAATACAATATACTGTACTTTAGAAATTTATTGTACAATAAAATATTATTGTAAAATACAATTTATTGTACAATAAAATTTGCGAAACAGGCAATTCAGTGTACACTTGAATGTTTCGGGTATGTTTTAGAGCCGTTTTGCAGGTAGTCAGGGAACATACATATGTATGCGTGTTTGTTATAAAATTAAGGAACTATTTCGGGGTTTTATTTCTAAATTATTTAGCGTAATTTTATGAATTATTAAGAAACGATTTCTGAAGGGAACCGGATATAAAATTTAAGTAGGCTACGGGAAGTCTATATTTGTAGCAATCATGCAAATGCTTGCTTAACTTAGATGATGAAGAAGTGAAATTCAGAAATATGTCCTAGTAGCTATAGCGGGGTACTAATTTTGTAATTTTTCTCAAATATATTTGTTTAAAAATTCAATAAATGTAACATATTTAAGGTCGGAGTTTCCCGTGCATCTAAGTTTAAACTAAAGGTAAAGGTTGGTTCAATTTAAATTTGCCACTTGGGTAACGTAGTCTAAATTTTACTTCAGCTCTAAGTAAAACAACCAAAGTCTGTGCTAAGCTCGAGTTGACTGAAACCATTCACAATGTGGACTACGTATAGGATAAGTTGAATTTTTTATAAGTATTTGTTTCATTCTACTGTTTTAAGTTTCTTCCTCCTCATACTGGTTGCTGCTGCGAGGTTTATTCACAGAAAAACTTCCACCGAAGGCGTAGTTCTATTTTCTCACGGCCCACGTAAAGCGCTTGCACTCCAGGTTGGATATTCGATCACTGCTTCTAAGCGCTGGAATTCTAAATACTGCACGGTACTGCGGGAGAGCTCTCTCTGAACGTACTCATTTCCAATATTTTCCCTGCTTCTATTTTACCTAATGCTCTACCACGGATCTGGGTGAATTTTTGATAATTTTTTTATTGTCCTTTTTTTCTCTTTGTTATGAACACAAGATATCGATAATGGTGCCGGATATTCCCTCTGGATGCAAATCATCCAATAGACACAGTTCTTAATCACCGAAATCCAGCTGCCTTCTATAAGGTAGATCGGCGAAGATGAACCGCTTTAAAGCTTTCAGACACTTAGTAGAAATCTATGGAGTTCGACTAAGTCATAACACCATTAACTTGCCTTTGTGTAAGATAGTAGTAATAACTGATGAAAAATTATATTTTGACGAATTTAAGTCAATGAATGATGTGATGAAATTTTCGCTACATTTTATATGATGTCTATAAATTTATTGTTACGGCTGGGAGGTTGAGTTTTATGCAGGAAGGTTCAAGTTCATGGTAAGGCATATACTATGAATAATTTTATGCATTAAATCGATTCAAAATTAATAATCAGGAAGCTTCTAAAAACCTTGGGCCTTGTTGTTTAATAAATTTAGTTTTTTGGTTTTTTTTAGTTTTTTCTGAATTTTCTACAAATGTAGACTACCGGCTACAAGAAGGTCTAACTCGAGAGGTTTTCCGCAATCGCCTAGCATCTTTTCAGAATGATGTCTGGAGCTTTAAGGGATCATATGATGATCTTTTTGGAATAGTGACTAACGTATTTAGCACATCGGAATCAATAGCCGTATCTGCGAAGCCATTTTCGATCAACTTTCGAAATAATTTGCGAACCATTTCAAACCCTATTACCGATATATTCCAAACCGCGTTGGAAACAATTTAGGGCCATTTCGGTAAAATTTTTGATCTATTTGAGAAGTGTTTGGCAAACTATCAGCTTTCTATTAGATAAACTGATATCAAAATATTATCAGTTTGTAATCGATAACAATGTTATTGACAAGCTATTGATTTGCTATTGAATTTTTATCGATGAGTATCCGGTTTATTATCGATGACAAAGTTTCTGACGAGCTATCGGTTTTTTTATAGAACTTCGAAAATCAATGGGTGAAACGGGTGAAATCATGCGATAACTACGTTTCGGTATCGAAAATTTCACAAAATTGAAAAAATGCGATAAATCATTAACAAAAATGCATAATGCGATGTAACTTTAAACGTTGGTTGACTTCATTACTAAAAATGGAAAAACTTTGGAAAATGGGTGTGGCATCGCCTACATTAGTAGATGAAATTTTGTAAGTTTTCAGTCCGTAGATCTTAAACCGTTGTAGATATAGTATTTAAATTTGGCAGGGACGTTATCCTCGCCACTATACATTCATTTTATGAAATATAATAAAATCGATTTTGCAACCAAAGGATTCGGTAATTGTTACCAAAGATATATAAGGCACTGGAACTTGATATATTAAGATCGAAAATTTGAAAAATTTTGGAAAATGGGCGTGGCACGTGCCACATCTAGAAGAAGAAAATTTAAAGGTTTTTAGGCTGAAAATCAGAGAAAATTGGAGATGTCATTATAAAAATTTTCATGGAGTTGGTCCTTGGTAAGGTTGGTTGAAACTGGCCGGTCCGTGAGAATAAGTCCAAAGCCTATCAAAACCCAGGAACTTTGTTATAAAATAACTTTGTCGTCTTGGCAAATACGAGAAGCTTTGTTGGACCTATACCACTTACTGCTTATATATCTGATAGCTCTATCACTCCTTATAGCTGGAGTATTAGCTGGGCAAGTGCAGTGCATGAACACAAATGTATTCAATCATTTCCTACCACAAACCGCACTTCCTGCATCTAATATCAGTGACCAAGCATAAGTTAAGGGCAGAAAGTAGTGTCCATTCAAAATATACCTTATTATTCTATGGTCCTCACTTTGCAATGATAAGATGTTCTTGTTGTAGCGACAAGGGCACTCTCCAAAGGCCTTGGGGAGTGTTGTCGATGCTGGTGGTCCATTGCCGGTTGCAGATCCGATATGTTCCTGCACGAAGCACCATAAACGTACTAGCCTGACCATCTCGGGAACGATTTGGTGTGACCACATGGAACTTTCTAGGCCATCCCGCCCACCCACCGCCTACATCCATCAGTAGTTCGGGGTCGTCAGAGCATCGGCTGTTCATAAACAAGTTTCGCAACGGATAGGTGAGTTGACAATTGGGTTGGATAAGCTATATATTGCGCTACACAACCCCTTGAATCAATTCGGTATTTTAGTCGTCTTTTACGACAGGCATAACTACCGCTCTTCTAAGCCACCTAACCCGCTGGGGTAGAAATGATAAGATCAACTTTGTTAGTCTAAGGTTGGAAGACTTACTTTTGATCTCCGACACTTAACAGCCCCGTGGTTGTGTCCACGTCTATCTCGCTTGTTCGATCATATGAAACTCTCGCCTTCTCTTAATCTTACCCATCGGATTGGCCCAGCCTGCGGAGCTAGTTTCGTGGTATGCGCCCATTTAACTAGCACAACCGCCTTATCATTCTCATATTTTAACACATGCCCTGAGACCGAATAAAGGTGTATGCTTCTCATTATTTCGATTCTTTCTAGGGATTGCTTATACTTTAACACACTTTTAGATGTTGTACTATGCAAGATTAATAGCTGCTTGGTGGTCAATATAAAAGTTGACACGGCTGCAGTTTACCAATTTTCTTCCAGTAATTGTACTGCTATGGCTACGACTACTACTTCCACAAAAAAAAAAAAAAAGAACACTTCCATGATCTGGCAGCTTGTAGAATCTGTTTGCCTCTGGTTCAGCTTAGTATACCACACCCCTTCTACTTCCATTATATTGCAACCATAGGTGTACACGTATATAGCCCCTTCTGCGATTTGGGAACCTTTGCGCAAACCATCCACCTCTAATGTGTCTCTAATAACCCCTTCAAAGCGTTAATACGTATGCTATTTTCATGTGTACTATAAGCTGCATATTTCAGCTTTCGGATCATATAATGTTCGCGGCAGTCCTCCTTAAATGTATCCTTTAATATATAATACAGTTTTCTTGGAGAGAATTGGGAATGAATTTTAATTGTGGTGAACCAACTACAGAGAGTTCACGTCGGTTTCGCTTGAACTTGGGCTTCCTTGCTTGTTCTATCTTTTTTTAACAGTTTATCCTGGTTATACCTCATTGTGGATCATTAAAAAAAAAATTTCGGGACAATAAACCATTTTCCCGTTACCTACAAGTTATCAGCTTATTGTGGGTGCTACTGTTCATTAAGCAGCAGTGTATATGAAAGGGGAGCTCAAATCACATCGCTATAAATCGCATCGGAGTAGTCCAATCAACTCGAAATAATAAATTTTGACCGAGATATTGCAATAGGCTTTGTTCCCAACAAACACCTGCCCTTCGCAAGCGCTCTGGAGCCCAGTAATTTCGTATACACGAAAAATTGTCAAAACACTTTGAAACATACAAATTTTACTTAAATTTAATAGCAGCACACACAACCCCTTTGTCGTTCAGTTTATTCACTTTCACACAATCATCATCAATCAAGCACTAATTAGCTGTGGTCCAAATCGATAGATAAAATATGCAAGTCAACTAGGTACATATTTATAAAAGCTTATCCACGAGAAAGGCAAATTAGGACGACATTCAAAAGAGCAACATATCAAACAATGAATATATACCCAAATAAACAGTAGTCACATAATCCAGCTGCAAAGATGTAGCAAAATATACAAATTCCATACAAAATCAATCCAAATGAAGCAATCAATTAATGGTGAAAGTAGAGGGGAAAATATTTCGGCGCTAATATTCCAAAGCCTACCGGGAATTCTGTAAAGATTCGAGAGGAGTATACAATGTTCATGGCAGTCTTGGGGCTATATTTGGCCATTATCTTCTACACTAATAACTAAACCGTTCTAAGGAGTTCAGGGTTAACAACAAATGATTAGAAGTGAAATGGAGTCAAAAGCGAAGAAAAGACCAGAATCTGAACCGGACGACGTTGTTATTGTTGTTGTTCTTGTTGTGGCAATGCTTCGCTTTATTCGAAAGGCACGATCACACTAAACTGTGGTGTTTGAACAAGCGTGTTTGTTCCATTTTGCAACTGAAAAGATGATTGGTGTTGTGGAGGACATACATGGACAAATAAAGCTTTAACCTTTTGTAGTATCCAGATCAAAGTTGAGCTGGAGCGGCACGGGTGTCCCTGGGGAGGAAACTTTGCTCTAATGCAAGTTTCCGGTATTTTTCCTTAAAAATCTCTAGTATATAAGTCCAGTTACTTTTTGTAGATAACAGTGAGTGCCCTGTCATGCTCCTTTTCTTCTAATGGTTGCATTCTTAAGGGCAAGATTTCTTTATAGTGCTTACAGAGATGACCTCTTAAATACCCAGGAGGCGTAAGCTATTCCATAAGATGCCTGATGGGATGCCCAACATTCTGCGTATTCAGCAGAAGCTGTTTGTTCAGTATTTCATTTCTTTTCTCTAAGAGGAGTGTTCTCGCCTCAATATGTGGATGATACTCCGGAGACTTCAGAAGACATTCCGTCGCAGTTCTGAAGGATTTGTTTTAACAGACCTGCATTTTCCTTCACATTGTTTATTTAAGTCTTGACGAAAGATGTGTTATGAGTTTGTTATCGAAACTTTGACGGTTTTTATATAAGAATTATCGGGCTGTAATTTCTTATCGACGAGATATAGACCTGTTATAAATCCATTATAAGGTTTTTCGATAACAAAAACTGTCGATAAGTTGCCGATTTTTTTCGATAAAGTATCGACAATTTATCGATTTACTATTGAAAACTTGGCGACTATTTGTCAAATTACGAAATGCTATGGAAAAAGTTATCGAGAAGATAACAGTTTGTGATCTAACGATAAGTTTTCCAATAGTTACCGACTACTTATTGATAGCAATTTTTTTTACAAAAATTTATCGATTTATTACTGGCGTGGTGTCGACTCTTTATTGCCAATTTATCGATTTTTTGTTAAAAGTGATCTATTTATTGACGAATGTTTATTAGTTTACTATCGGATAACTGAACCCTAACTAACCGATAACTCACCGGCTCTAGTTAATTTAAAAACATTAGTTTTCTATACGTACATCCGTATGTTAACACATCCAACTTCAATAGCTGGTATGCTGCAGGTTATCTAGGAAAATACAAACTTCACTACATACACATATGAATTCTCAAGCAGCTATTGGATTGTTTATTAACCCATGACTTTGTGTCAGAATTAACACGTCATGTATCTCATTAGAAATTTGAGCGGACAGCAAAGTGGAATCTACTAATTGTATACAGTTTTCCTTGTGGTTTTCAACAATGGGACACATGCAAATGAATGTAGTTTTGTATGTAGATGAGTTGTTACCAGCTTAACTTTGTCACTATTTGAAATTTGGTGGCTTTTTCAAAATAAACGGTTTGATACAAATTAACTTTGTCTGTCTTTGTTGCTGCTAAATGAAATACTTGCATTGTTACTAGAGGAATTCGACACACATCAAAGACCTCGAATCGTAGTAGTAAGGCTTGATGCAGGTTCGTACTTTTGAATGACTCAATTCAGATGCTTCTGCATAGCTGAGTGTTATTCCAGCTGATTAGGACCAGGTGACAAGAAGATAACGTGATTAAAGCAGCAAGGAAATATAGTGCAAAAAAAAAAAAAAAAACTGAAAGCGGAAAATACCCGTAATGACAAATGATTGTAAAAGCAAGTTAAAGATATAGTAGAAAGAAGCAGAAACTAAGTAAAAAGCATACTTCGGTGTTCATGTTGGTACAAAAAGAGCATTCAATTGTCTATTACTAACACTCTAAGTGAAAAAAGTGAAAAAAGAACAACGCAATTTAGACTGTATGGTTCAGAAGTAACATCTAGAATAAATAAATAGAGATAGGGAATGACATGATTACTCGTTGTGTCTTTGTAGCCCAGATTTTGGTTACTGCTACTTTAGTTTTTATACTTATTTTGGATCAACAAGTTTAAGTTCACTGCGGAAGCCACTGTAAAGTAAGCCAAGGCTTAACTGGTCATTTCTTAAGGACCTTATAGATTGAATGTGTTCATAGCGTTAACAGAAGTTTCTTCGGCGATGAAATTGAAAAGCCTTAACATATCCTTGAAGAAGAAAATTTCATAAATTAAAAACAATATTTCACATTGTGAATAGCAAAGAGGAAAAAATTTTATTAGAGCTGTCTTCAAATGCCTCTGCTTGAGAAAATACCCGTGATGGATACCGGTCACTAACCTTAAAAAAAACTTTTGGTTTGCTTTTAAATTTTCGATTGCTTTAAAATAGCAATTTATTTATGCTCGTCGGTTACGTTTCTCGGCACCCAAATCGCGGATACCTTGTTGATATGCATTTAGTTTGCCAAGGCTTCTTTGAAAACCGTCATGTAAAATCCCTGCGTCTTTAGTTGCATATTAAAAATTCTCTTTTATTAGACAGCGTTGATTTAACAGGTCATTTGGTTTTACTTGTACAATGTTGATGGTTTTCTTTTTTGTGTTATGTTTACATATACATATATCTACAAACATACTTATTAAAATCATTGTGTCTTTGTTCATACATTTCTAATCTTATCCAAAGTTCGCCTCGTAACACATACTTTATTTCTACTTCTAGTGCCAGATACATAGAAAATGTACCGTAACCTCAACTTGCTTAATGCCAAAAATCAAGATGGATCGTCATCTATCCTAATTGAATTCATGTGCTTATACTCATCATAAACCTATATCATGAACCCCAAAAGTTGTACGACCTTTTGTATTCACAATGAGAGAACTTAGATTAATGATATCACTACTCCCAGCCCCTTTATGCTTAAGAGTCTAGACTAAGTGCAATACAACAGCGTCTCCGATCGGAGAAGATACTAGAGTTCTAGGCTCTGCTACGTCTGTTGCAACGCCCTGCAAAAATGGCCATCCGTGTCGCTACCGGGGTTCCCTTGAGGAACGGCAACCCGAATATTTTCAGCTTCTTTCTTAAGCCGTTATATGTATACATATATGGAAAACTTTTAAATATTCTTCTTCTAAATGTTGGCCGTGCCATGCTAATTACCAAACATTTTACCTTACTTCCATTTCGAGTATTAAGCTCAACTTACATACAAGTTTCAATACTGTTTTGGTCAAATTTCATGATTTTATCGGTCTTTGGGAATGAATCGTCGCAAAGTTATCCGGTTAACGGACAGATATTTCTTAATTAAAATATTGATTATTTTGTTACAAGAAAGTCTCGAAATCTCGGTTACTGTATGCCATTACGTACTAAATAAATGTAAGGCGCTATAACCTCCGAAGGGGTTTTAGACCGAAGTTTTCTGCTGAGAGGAAAACTTTGTTTCTAAATTTTTGATATTGCTTTACCCGGGACTTGAAACCAGAACCTGCCGTGTGGTAGGCGGAGCATGCTACAACCACATCAAGGCAGCGTATGTCAACATCGACTTACTATTAATGACGGATTACAGATATGTTAATGATTTGGTATTGAAGTTTTATTGCATGGGCGACCCGGGCTGGAACCAATCACTGATAGAAAACAAATCAATAACCCGCCGATAACATATTGATAACACTCCCATAGGAAACGGATAACCTTACGATATCCAAACGATATATTTTTAAAAGCAAATCGATAAAATTTCTATAACCAATAAATACATTTTCGATAAACAATCGGTAACACACCGATAACAAATTGATACACCTCCAATGACAAATAGATAGCTTTTTGATAACATATCGATAACTTTTCTATCCATAACCGATAAATTTGCTATAATAGACCAATAAATTTCGATAACATATCGATAACTTTTAATAACAAATATTTTAAATTGTTTTTGATATCATAACGAAAATTATTGGATAAATAGTAGATTGCTGATAACTCTTTGATAACAAACCGATAACTGATCCATATAAATTCGATAACAAATCGATAGCTTGTATACACCTACCACGTTAACACTTATATAACAACCGGTAACTTGTCGATAACAAATGGATAGCACGCATACAAAATCAGTGTACAACGAAGTTCAAGAAGTTGGACCTAGAATTAAAATTAGCCTCCCTTTTAGGTCACTTGCACATTCGCATGTGTTTGGTGTAAAAAACAAACTTACAATTAGGTAACAACAATAACCTTACAAATTACAAAAACAAAACAAAACATATATGTCTGGCACTGTTGCCAACAGCAATTTCTGTATAAAAAAGTACAAATAATGAGAATTCCGGTGTTGCAAGTAATGAGCAAAGCCATCACAACAACAAAAATGTTACAAAAGAACGGCAGCAAAGTAAGGAGTTTGAATGATAGATAAATATGAGTACAATATGCTGCTTTCGTAGCACCTCAATATTTTGTTGTTGTTATTACCGATTGGTTCTGCTATTTGCAGCTTCGATGGGTGCTTCGATTTTATTGTTTATGCTGCAGCAACAATTGCATTTGCCACACTGATTGCAACATGAACTGGTTGAATGAGAATACAGAATAACTGTGCTTGTTATTTTGTTTTGTGTGACAATTTTGCTTCTCTTTTATATTTATATTCTTTGTATTACATTACGTTGTTGCTATGGCTTCTGCAACAATTATTATGCGCCTTGTTGTTGGTAGCATTGTTGAAACATCAATGAACATCATTGCAAATAACGATTGCGAGCATCCTGTTGTTGAAATTAATGGCGAATGACATAATTCGCTGCCAACAATGACAACAGCAATAATAATGAAAGCAACAACAGTAGTAGGAGCAAAAACAATAACAATAAATAAAAGCAAATTACACTAGTGTAAACAATACAAATAACAACAACCACAACAATCAATGTACGACGTGCAACAAAAAAATAGCATACGATGACATGTATATTGTTGCTTCTGACAGAGTATGATTGTACGCTCAATTGATCGAGTATAAAATATTGGCAACGCTTTAAGTATGTGCGTGTGTGTGTCTGCAAGCCATAGATGAGATACGACGAAATTTAATCATGATGTGTAATATGAAAAGAATAGATAAGATGTGAAAATTTGTGACCAGTCAATGCAGCATTAACTGTAAATTACTTATAAGCTAATGGAAATTCTGCAAAAAAAAGGCGTGAGTACGAAGTTTTCGTTAAGTTTACGTCTAGAAAATTAATGCATTTTTGAATTAACTAGAGCCCAAGGGTTGTAGTCAAACACAAAATATTAGATTTACCAGAAACAAATTATTTCGGGCATGAAAAATTATCGATTTGTTATCGGCTTGTAAAAACCGCATTAGCTTGTATCGAAACTTTATCGGTAATAAATAGTTAACTTATCTTTAAAATAGCTTATTGTTTCGAGCAAACAGAACAACCCCAATTAGGCACTAGTACGTATGTTATATAAGAACTCAGTCCTCTTGGCGAATATTAGAAGTTTCTTAGGACCTAGCCTGATCGCTGCCTCGAGAACTGGCAACTGTCGCCCAAGTAGCTAGAGCCTTGACCTCGAGATCCCGATACGCAACGATCTCAACAGTTTCTCCCTGCAGCTAGCACTTCCTATATCTGCTGTTACTGATGAGGCCTAACTTATAAGCATCTGAAGCCAGAAGGCAGCGACCAGTTAGTATGTCCATAGTGAGCCTTAAATCTTCTCTCTTCAGAGATTTGAGCCATGTTGTGAGTCTTATATCGTAGGATATGCACATGGCCTTTAAAATTTTGTAGCCCACGAATTTCCTGCTTGATAGATCATATGCAACTGCTGCCTTCTCTTGGGTTTCTCCCAAACTGATTGGGACGTCTGCAGTCGGAAAACAAAAAAAAAGGAAAGGAAAAGAAAGGAAAGGAAGGGAAAGGAAAGGAAAGGAGTGGTAAGGAAAGGAGAGGAAAGGAAAGGAAAAGAAAGGAAAGGAAAGGAAAGGAAAGAAAAGAAAAGGAAAGGAAAGGAAAGGAAAGGAAAGAAAAGGAATGGAAAGGAAAGGAAAGGAAAGGAAAGGAAAGAAAAGGAAAGAAAAGAAAAATCTTCTAATCCAGGGTTTTCGGACAGTCTATATTGGATGAAGTGTTTTACAGCATGTACTTTCGACTGTATTTGATTTGAAAATTTTACCGCAGAATGAGGCGCTGCTGTGGCGGGTATGTTTTTTATCCCCACATATAAAATTGGACCATTGAGCCCACCTTGTTGAGCAGGTCGTCGTACGACAAAAATGAACTCGAAAACGTCAACAACAAGGAATGATGAGAAGGAAAAAGAGATGGGCGTTGAAAGTCGGGGAAGAGAAAATCGCTTTCAGTGATTATTCGAACGCGGATAGCAATGAGAGTCTTCTGTCAGTGCGCTCGGTGAAGGAGCGGTCTGCTAAACCGTACAAAGAACTAACATTAGGATGGAAGCGATACAGGGAGTTTAGAGGGACCCTCACACAATATCGGGCAGATTTAAGAATTTTGTATGGGTTGGGTGCAATGGGCGGGCCAACCGACCGCGGAAGCTAGGTGAAATCCTTAATTTTTTAACCATAACAAGGCGGAAGAAGCCCTTAGAGGCAGGAGGAAACGATCGGCTGAACCTGAAAAGTATTCTTTTAAAAGGCAGAATGGGGATAAGATACTTGGCTTGGATATCACAAGTGGTTCCAGGCTATGGATCAGGGACTGTTATCAGTCTTAGACCGGCCATAGTGACGGTTACATTCGATTAGTTATCACGTCCTGCACGAGGTGCCCCTGCTTCTACTGATAATGAAAAATCTAGAGAGGACAACTCCATAAAACCCGCACCCCTGAGTCATGGTGCCGAGCTCAGGGGAAGGAGGATTCCTTAAGAGTCAATATCGGTACACAGCGGTGACGAACTGGATTGTTTAGGGCTTTTGATTATTGACATATAATTTTGACTTGATGACTTTGGGCTGGTAGGTGCGGTATTCTGCCACCTTAGTAGGTCGGGGTGAAACCCTACAGAAATGGCTGGTAGGCTAATACTGCACCTGCCCACGTTCCGTTAAAACCGTGGTGAGCCTCAAGGTACGTTCCGGCTCCGTCGCCGTTAAGTTTGTGTTATAGTTGCGGTTGAAAATTTTCCCGCTTTGCGTCCGGTTTGGCTCTGAACGCATCACTCATAAGGTAATGCGTTAACCTTCGCGTGGCCTCCCCGCGTAGCATAGATAACCACGAGACCATTGAAGGGTGACTGAGGTGCGGAGAGGCGTTGGCGTGATCATCGGTGCCGATGCTAATGCCCTTCATAGCATTTGGAGAAGCTCGGATACCAACACTAGAAGTGAGTCTTTATTTACTTTTATTGTAGATGAGGTACTTTGTGTATGTAATAGGGGGAATGACCCGACTTTTATTACTGCGGTAAGGGAGGAGGTCCTGGACCTGGTTAGTAGAGAATTGGAAGGTCGGATATCTGGCTGGAAGGTTCTCAACGAACACTCCTTCTCTGATCACTGATATATTCAGTTCTCGGTGAAAGAAGAACGTCCAGGTAAAATATATTTTAAGAACCCTAAAAGTACTAACTGGGACTTGTATTGTAGGAAGCTGGGAGAGCTATTGCCTGCGGCACCTACCTTTAGTGCGGACCTGTCCGAATCTGAGATAGACGTTCTGGTGGAAAACTTCACCTCGGCAAGCAATAGCGCCTTTCAGCTGCCCTGCCCATTGAAAACTTACAGGGGGAAGGGCAAGCCGCCATGGTGGTCGGATTCTCTTGACGACCTAAGAGCGTCCAGTCGGCGGCTCTTCAACAGAGCCAGGAGGAGTAATTTACCGTCGGAGTGGGAGCTCTATAAAGTGAGTCTGGGGATTTATAAATATGAAATAAGGATAGCCAAGTGAGATGCATGGCGAAGCTTCTGCGAAAACGTAGAGGGCTGCAATGAATCCGCGAGGCATAGAAAAATACTATCTAGGAATCCCGCTCCTCTGGGGTATCTGAGAGATGATGGTGGGGACTGGTCGGTGAGTAGCGCGGAGTCCCTAAAGCTTTTACTTGACAATCATTTTCCCGATGTCCCAGTTGCGCAGGGATCTTCTCCTGCATGGGCGGCGGTCGTAGGCCATGCAGAAGTGCCTGCCATTCCAATAAGGGAAAGTCAAATAACCTGGGCTATAGGGTCGTTCAAGCCCTATAAGTCTCCGGGCCCGGATGGAATCATTTCTGCGCAACTTCAAAAGTCTTTGGGGATTTCCTGCCGCTGGTTGGCCATCATCTATACTAACTGCCTCAGGCTTAACTATATCCCGAAGTCTTGGCACACGGTTAGGGTTATTTCCATTCCGAAGGCCGTAAGAAGCTCTCGTGTATCACCTAAGGATTTCAGGCCAATCAGTCTTTCGTCGTTTCTTCTTAAGACGTTTGAGCGGTTGATTGACCTGTACCTACGGGAAAGGATACCTCGGGGGTTACTGTCGGCTTCAAAGAACTTCAAGGGCAGACCGACGGAAATGGCTCTCCATTCGATTGTAAAGCAAATAGGGGGTCCCTAGAACATAAAGGGTATGTTATGGGTGCCTTTCTAGACATCGAGGGGGCTTTTAACAATGTCTTAGCGGGGGCAATCGAAAGAGCTCTGTTGGGTTTAGGAGTCGAGGCGGCTCTGGTTGAATTTATTAGAAAACTTCTATGCGGCAGAATAGTCGCAGCGGAGTGGGAAGGGGCCATAATTAAGAGGAAGGTGTGCAGGGGCAAGCCACAGGGGGGTGTCCTATCTCCTGTCCTCTGGGTTGTGGTAGTCAACGAGCTTCTTGTGGAGCTGGAAGCCAATGGTTGTCGGGTGGTTGCCTATGCAGATGACCTCGCTATCTTAGTCAGACGCAAATTTCTGGGCACCGTGCGCAATGTTCTGCAGGGATACCTGGATACTATTGCTAGGTGGGCTGAATCATGTGCATTGGCGGTCAACCCGGGAAAAACGGAATTGGTTCTTTTTACAAGGAGATATAAGATGCCCGATTTCAGAACTCCCTCGATTGGAGGGGTACCGTTGTTACTTTTTGATAGGGTTAAATATT
This sequence comes from Eurosta solidaginis, assembly GCF_040869045.1. Classification (NCBI taxonomy): domain Eukaryota; kingdom Metazoa; phylum Arthropoda; class Insecta; order Diptera; family Tephritidae; genus Eurosta; species Eurosta solidaginis. The sequence continues at coordinate 341,243,941 of NC_090319.1, read as the reverse complement.
TAGGGATTGTTTCGGACAAGAAACTGTCCTGGAGACCCAATGTGGAAGATCGGGCCAGGAAGGCCGCCATTGCCTTGTACTGCTGCAGAGGAGCTATCGGAAAGAGATGGGGACTCTCGCAAGAGTAGTACACTGGATCTATGAGCTGGTGGGCAAACCTATTCTGCTATATGGGGTGCTGGTCTGGTGGAAAGCAATGGGCACGGCGAGCACCTCCAAAATGTTAGTGTCAGTGCAACGGACGGCACTGATCTGTATCAGTTGCGCTCTCAGAACAACACCTACCTTAGCACTGAACGTCATGCTGAACATATACTCAGTAGATATTGCGGGAAAAGCGGCCGCGGCAAGGTCGTTGGTCAGGCTTCGTGATATGGGAAATGTACTTTCTGACCGCGGACACTCTAGCCTTCTTACCAGTTTCGACTTTATCGCGGACAAAACGGACTATTGTATGCCGATCACTGCTCCTATACAACCTTCACCCCAGTTATTCCACCGAGAGAGGAGTGGGGAAGAGGAATTATCTGGGGCATTGGACCTGTTAACTTGTTCACGGATGGGTCGAAGCTGGATGGGAAGCTTAGTGGGGGGGGCTCTTTTGTCAAGAGCTAAATTTAAGCCGCAAGTTTATGTTGGCTGATCACTGCAGTGTATTGCAAGCGGAAGTTGCTGCGATTAAGGATGCGGTGGATTGAATGATATCCAGTGCAATTACGGTTAGGCAATTTAACATCAAATCTGATAGCCAAGCGGCTATCAAGGCCTTTAGCTCAACTACAGTGCGACCGAGGGTGGTCTGGGAGTGCCTGACCTCGCTTGCGATTGCATCGAATTATTTTACAATTAAGATTATCTGGGTCCCTGGCTATAGTGATATCCCCGGTAACTATCAAGCGGATATCTTAGCCCGCATCGGTACAACTGAACCGGATGAAGATGGCTGTAGGGATTTCGGGATGCCGCTGGCCACCCGTGGATTGCTCCTCCATAGCTTGGCCTTGAGTCAGCTCAACAAACGTTGGGCGGACACCACGTCTTGCAGGGTAGCAAGATTTTTCTGGCCGAAAGTGGATGGCAGGAGGTTTGTTGAAATAATTGGGTTCACTAAGGATCACCTATCAATGGTCATTGGGGTTTTAACAGGGCACTGTCCAATGGGTATCCATGCGGTACGTCTCAACATACTGGAAACTCCATCCTGCTGCAGCTGTGTAGAGGATGATAAGGTGGAATCACCAAATCACTTTATGCTTAATTGCGCAGCTTTTGCTAGAACTAAGCGAAAGTATTTCGGTAGCTACTAACTTGGATCTCCCGGGGATTTATCCAAAGTTGAGATCGGAGCTTTATCGTTGCTACCCAACGATTCTCTAAGTAGCTAGATCTAATTCACCGTTATTTTTGGTGTATGTGGTATCACAACGGACTTTCGTGTGGTCCAAGTGAGCTATCCTTATTAGGGAAGCTACCACCTAACCTAACCTAACCTAACCTAAGAGGCAGAATGGGAGGGAAAATGCCCTAGTTCCAAAAATAGAGGCGCGAGCTAGCCAGAATAATAGGAACCAACCCTCTTAATCTGCAAAGCAGAGTGATGTCCGAGTACTGATAAGCTATGTACCTTACAAGCTACAATTCATAAAGAGAAGGGCAATACTGGCATAAAAAGGAAGGAAGGTTAATAAGCTAAAGTATGGTAACCGGTGATACTAAAACGAGCTAACGCTAAGGCTCCGGTTTCTACTGGACGAAGGTGCGAAGCAGTCCCTGACTGTGAAAATAATAGATTGCAGTATCTCAGTTGGCAGATATCTACAGAAAGGCGGAGATCCGTAGAAGGGGAGCTGAGTAGTATCATGCTCAAAACATAATACATAATACACCAAACCCGCAACCAGCCTTCGAAACAGATATATTATGCAACATGGTTAATTCGATGACTTGTACCAACGCAGCTTTAGAATATCAACAGCAAGGGTGGTGGTGGATAGAGCACTGATCCCACGATACCAATGGCCAAAGTTTGATTACCCCGTTTGGTGAATTCGGAGGACATACTAATGCAGCGCCAAAATCCGAATACACAAATATGATATTGGACGGCGGTTCTTGTATCTTGATCCACGAAGGGGTGTCGACCCTGCATCCTCCAAAATAATAAGGAATCTTAGAATGTGCTGCACTCACAGCTGTTCCTACCAGTATTTGTATGCGCCTTATAAAGAGTAGTTAAAAAAAATCTTCAATACGCCAAAATCAGGGGGAATAGAAAAGGACCTCTTAAATCTGATAGTAGCGGAAAATGAGGAAGGCACAGGCGCAGCGGTAAAGGAGTTAGGAGCGGACAATCAGCTCAATGGTGCTGCCATAATTAAATCAGGGGAGGTAGAAGGAAGAATCTCAATTCAGGACTTTCATACATTGCCCATTCCGCATTTATCAAAATTACGTCACAAGCTATCACAACAACTAAATGTACGGAACCAGGATGAATTGTCAAACACAACACACAACATCAGCTTGGCCGCACGTTGATTGCAACTAACCAACTAACGGTAACCATAGTCAAATGAAAGAGAACAAAATAATTCATTTTTTTTTGCGGTAGACTAAGCCCAACTATCTGAAAGGTATGACAGATACAATAAGGCGTCATTTGTGATTGTTGGTTGGCGCCCGTCTAAAGCGTTTCTTGTCACGCCTGTACGATATTGGCGGAAAAACGAAACAAATACATAAATACAGTTCAAACACTAACACAAACACATACTAACATGCCTATACCGTTAGTACTTACGTAACAAAGTATAAACTGAATACATAACAAAAGTAAATAAAGTTGACTATGTATCTGGAAAAAAATCGAAAAAATAAAATTCTTAAATTTAATCGAACATGACATACCATGAAGTGAATTTGAGTGGATGAGAGTTTTTCAAGAGAGCTTTTAAGAAATTGTCCCATATATCAATGATTCGTTATACTAAAGTTAGCTCTCAAAAATTACATAAAAAAAGTTTGTTTGTTTGCTCGCTATGAGCCAAGGCCAAGTATGGCTCAGACAAACTCCCACCTGCTAATAATAACACGTTGGACGCCGTGGGGTTGTGGTAGCGTACAATTTTGAGTTTTCACTCCTAGTATATTTCTACTATTAAGAGCTTTTTAAAATGTATCTGGCTTGCAGCTGCCATTCGTAGTCGACATAGGACATATAGGTCACGTCCTGCCGATTGAAAAAAAGTAAAAAACGAAGTCAGAATGGCTTAGCTTTTCAGTATGTGATGGATAAAGTAGTTGAGAAAAGGGGGGAAAGGATATTAATACCACTCCAGGATGATCGATTATCGGTAATAGCTGGGAACACGGTTGCTTGAGTAACTGAACAACTGAAGGCATCCAAGGGCAGGAACAAGCAGCAGGTATATCGGAGAGGCAGTTGCTGGACGGTGGAATGATAGCGCGCAGCCAATGGTCGTAGGAGGGATGAGTGCGTCGGTGTTAGCAGGCAGATTACGCAGACTAATGGTTTACCTTCGTCGTGGTTGCTTATTTCAGGGAAGAAGTCACATGTAATGCAAATGCTTATCCTAGGATGCTAGCTTTTTCGACGGACAAAACCAGCTACACACTTGAATGCTATATAGTAGGCGAAGTTGTACCAGTTATATACCGTAAGCCGATCCGTAAGTTTAGGTAGAAGTAACTTACGTGCTAAGGCGACAATAAACGGCAAAATTCAGAGCTACAAATGTTATCTCGCGCCTCCCGCCCACCGTTATTACACAATTCCTTAGTAGCTTCAAAAGTACAATATGGGGTGCTCTAAATTTTTATGAGTAGTGCAGTTTTTGAACTGGGGGAGTAATGATTAAGCTCATAGTACACTGCTCCTCTCAACATACAAAACAACTGTAAGCGTAGGTCAGTGCAGAGCCTGTTTTGGGGTAAAAATTAGTCCCCAGTCAGAAAAGTTATTTTCCTATGACTGACACAAAGAGCTTCCAAGGCTTTCTTTGAGTACTTGGACTTCCTTTGACTGCTGCATCCACGCCGTAGGAGACAGGAAGGTATGTGACAATTCTTCACAGCACATGTGGTTTGGGGAAGGGGAGGGAAGAGTGATACCCAAAGCAACCCTGCTTCCCGCCCCACGCGAGGAGTCTAATAAGAAGGCCAAATCAAATCGGGCAAGAAATATTACGCTTGTTTGTAGTGTTATAAGCTGATGGTAGTCAGCTCTTGCTTGAATTCCTGTTTCTCGTTGCCTGTTGCTCAGCTGGTTTTAAATGCCAATGAAGCCATAGCTATAGCTTTGGCTGTATCTGTAGGGTTTATCCTGCCACCGAAGGGCATCTGTCACAGCCATAAGTTTTCCCTGAAAAGCTGTTTATGACAAGGCTTAATATTAGTGGGGAACCCTACAAAAAAATTACAACACAAAACCTATAGGAACTATACTAGATAGTAAATTGTCATGGAAACTCCATGTGGAATAGATAAAGAAGAACGACTCCGCACGTAGTGTTCGCTCTTTATCATTTAGTATTAATGCTAATTGTCAAGCACATACTTTACCATAGAGTCCTTGTTTGATGGACAGCCTCATAAAAAAGTACGTTCACTGCAAACAGGAGGAGTATGCAGCTTATCAATGTTCGCAACAGCAACTAGGCTTAAAGTCTCGATGAAGCTTGTGTGCAGGCTGTATTGACCAAGCCTGCTAACAGACTACATGGGATATAGCCTGAGCTTCGAAAGAAATCCTTGATCCACAATAAATGGGAGGGTTGGGTGCGGGAGTGGCAGCAGATACTTTACATGTGTCTACCAATTTTTCCAATGTGGTAGGGTCGGTTGTTTACAGTGTCGATCTAAATATAAGTAGAATCTACAGAATGCCAGATCGCTGCAAACAAACGGGCGGACCATACACTTATACTGGGTTCCCGATCATAAAGGATCGAAGGTAACGAAAAAGTCAATGAGTTAGCAAAGGAGTGTGCTGCACTCGTCGAATCGATATTAGCCATTCGAATCCTTTTCGGAAGAGTCAAAAAGAGACAGGAGTTGGTTATGAACCACCAAACCGGAATGGTGTGGATAGAAGCGCGGGGATGCAAAATTTCTAAGATCATGAGCGAATACTACGATATTATGCAAAGTTGCTCAGACCTCTAAGGAGAGAAAACTACGAACTGATAATAGGCACGTGAACTGGACATTGACTCTTCGCATCACCACATGCATATACTCGCACATAAAAAAGTCCGGTCAGTAACAGCAGATGTGGGAACTGCGGTCTGCAAGAAGAAATGGTTGAGCACGTATTGTGGTTGTGTCCTGCGGTCGCTAGGTCAAGACTTCACATACTAGGGACGAAAGATAACATAAATGTATATTTGGCGACAACCGTGGTGTGATGGTAGCGTGCTCCGCCTACCACACCGTATGCCCTGGGTTCAAACCCCGGGCAAAGCAACTTCGAAATTTTAGAAATAAAGTTTTTCAATTAGAAGAAAATTTTTCTAAGCGGAGTCGCCACTCGGCAATGTTTGGCAAGCGCTCCGGGTGTATTTCTGCCATGTAAAGCTCTCAGTGAAAACTCATCTACCTTGCAGATGCCGTTCGGAGTCGGCATAAAACATGTAGGTCCCGTCCGGCCAATTTGTAGGGAAAATCAAGAGGAGCACGACGCAAATTGGAAGAGAAGCTCGGCCTTAGATCTCTTCGGAGGTTATTGCGCCTTAAATTTATTTTATTTATATTTGGGGTATGCTACTGGGTATAGAAAACTAAAAAAATTTAGCAAAATGCTTGGCATATGCCAACTGCATTCGAATATAGACAGCAAACTATTTCTATCGGACAGTAAAAACGAATTTTGTTCACAAATACAACGAAATACAAATAACAAATGACAAATAACAAATAGAATTTACTGAATGAAACAAAAGCTAAAGAAAATAAAGAAATCAAATAAATTGGAACAACGCGCATAGTGAAAAGCAAACAAAGAGCTGAGCAAAGTAAATAAATTTGCAATTTGAACGAATTGATATGGCAACGCTGTCGCCGACTGATGGTACGGTTGAATGAAGTGGTCAGCAAAATCAGCGGACGCATATGTATATGTGCGCATGTGTGTATATTTGAGTGCTTGGTGCTATAGTGTGTTTATAGGCAAATGTACGGGTGGACGATTGTAGCACCTAGCGTCTGTGGAAATGACTGAATAACCGACATGGTAGCGGGGCAACTATAGTTTGATATTCTGAATGGTAGTATGCTTGAGTGGTTGAGTATATATGCACATATATGTGTATCTACATATGGATGTATGTATGTAGACGCAGTTGAGCGACTGAGTGATTCGACGGCCTCATGAAGTGGTCCATTTTTGTTGTCAGTTGTCACAAGCCAAATTCTAAAAGAAAAAAAAAATATTAAATGCTGTAGGTATATAAAATACTAGTATAAATAAACGTATGTATTAACTAAAACTTACCAGACATATATAACAAAGAAACCCAGAAATATTACAATTTCACCAAATCGGGGTTCGCAGCGTCATTGCCACAAACTGTTATGCAATTTTTGCTTTTTTGTTGATAAACGTTTTGTTCATTTTTTAATGGCTCAGCGGCTTTTGTTGTATTTATTTGATTTCACTTCATTCCATTCAGCTTGGCCAAATTTTGAATTTTTTAGTAAACAACTTTTGTTAGGATGTGGTATTTTGTTTCGAAATTTTCTAAAAAAATTATATTTATTTTGTGGAATATGCAATTTGAAAATCCTTAATTAAAACTACCGCTGTGACAAAGGTTCGCAGGCGGTAAAGCGTGGCATGAAAGAGAGTCAAATGACGCTAGATATGTTAAGTACCGAAATCAACGTGACTAAGAAAATGTTTCTTGCAAAGTTAAAACTTCTTTTAGGTAGCAGTTTCTGTAGCTGGTATTTGGTGCCGAACTAGCTATAAGCCTGCGCGTTGCTCTCACAAAAAAATAAATTCTGACGGCGCTCATCTTTTTACAGATTCTGTGGCCTCACTTTGGTACCATTGCATAATGATCATTCTGCAACTTAGCATGCAGCCAATGCAATTTGTAAAGGCCAGATGTGTGTGTTGCAATTTTAGCTGTCGTTGGAGTTTATTTGACACTAGCAGGGTACCCGGCTTTGGTCGGTTTGGGCAGAAACTAATCTAAATAACAGGGTGATTTTAACGCATTCCTTGCCGTTACTCAAAGTCAAGCATTTTTATCATTCTTACCCTTTATAATTTCCTAATCTCTCCCTCTTCTTTTTTTACACCCGCTACATCTCTCCTTCTTTTTTCTTAGATCCCTCATTCCTCTAATTTATCATTATTTGCGTTATTTTTTAAACTAAATTTTGTCACACACAATTCATACTCAAAATCACGTAACTTAATCAAAATATTTTAGGTGCAAAATTTTGGTCTATCATCTCATATAGACAGCTATTTTTACAATGTAATGCTTAAATTTAATAAAAACTTTTAAATCCCTCAATGCAATCGCTTTAACTTTTTGTGAATGCAATGCTATGCTGCACTTAAGTACGTACATGACGTATGAGTAACTTTTGCTGACATACAAAATTTGTCGCACCACCAAGTGGCGCACGTGAAATTGAAAAAAATAAATAAAATTAAATGTAAAATCCATAGTTCTGAAATATGAAAAACTTTTGTCTTGATCGAAGGAACCTATAGCCAAAATTTGGTTATGATTGAAGTGTGGGAAATACGTTTCGATAGGGAAAACACACACATACAGAATTTGATTTTTATATATATAGATAGATAACAGATTCGTTTTTCACCATAAGGAAAGCTGTCCTAACTTATATCAGCTCATAGCAATATCAAAAAAAAAAAAAATTTTTTTTTTTTTAATTTTAATTCCTTACGTACTAAAAAAGCTCACTTATTTAACAATGTATAACTTCTAACTGTTATGTATAATACTCAGCTGATGATTTTTATTCTGTAGTTGAGCAGTTTTAAATCTCAACGCTCAACAAACCTCCTCCTATCAACAACGCCGCAAAGGCAAAATTCTTGCGCCATGCGGATACGCCCCTCGTATCGGTTGGGCATGCTTTAGAGGGTATTAATCCGTTGAATTTATTATTATTATTATTTCAGTCCAGTTGAGACTGTCAATAATTGCTCTTTTCGAGACATTGTCAAATTACCCGGAAATGTCCAGAAAAATTTCTAGGGCATAATTCTGTTGCTCTACGGCATTTTCTATATTCATGACCACCGTATGAATGCAGTATCGACTGCCTTGCCTTTGGTGTAAGCATGTTTCGCTGGAGAGAATAATGCTTCATTCGTCTATTGATCTCTATGGTTTTGAGCAGAAAAAATGTCTAATTAATAAGCTTGTAGTTTATCGAGTTCACATGAATTGCTCTTCCCGTTTTCGGTAAAAGGACCACTTGAGCCACTATCCCAGAATATGCGACGTGGTTCAGTTTTATGCAACCATCAAAGATTCTTCCAAGTCCCTTTAAAATCGTTCCAACTGCCATCTGAATTAAAACAGAGAATTTTCAATCTGGACCGGGTAATTTAAGCTTGTCAACATTTTTTATTGTCCATTCAATCTGTCAGATGTCAACATGTCACCAATTCCGCGTTTGTAGAGATTTTGTTACACAATTCTTCCTCATCATTTCCTGATGGGTAGTTTGTGTTGAGTAGCGCCTCAAAGAACTCTTCACAACTCTGTGATCATTCCCCGCCGTTCTTTTTTATCAGTCCCTTGTTTGAGTTTTACTTAGATAGGACTGTCCTCAGTCTCGCAGTTTTACTGGAGCATTCTATGTGCGTGCAGACATTTTTCCATCCAATCTGTTTGAACTGCTGATCTCGTGTTTTTGGATCCTCAACAGACCTCTGTATTTATCCCAGCACTCCTTTTTCCGCAACTTTTGCAAACTTAATATTATCCTTTACCTGCCTTCTGAGAAGATTTAACTCTTTACTTTTTGTCTTTCCTTCGAATCTTCTAAGAGGATAAGCTCTGTTGTAGGCAGTTGTCAGCGCTTTGACCAGAAGATGTTGCACTGTTCCAACTCCTCTATGGTGGTAATCTTTTTAGGTGACCCAAGTCTTATTGCTACATGTTTCTGCAATTTACGCCAGTCCGTTGGCATAGGGCTTTTAAATTTTGTTTTTCTTCTCTACCCTATCTTAGGGAGGTGCAAGCTGATATATGAATGTTCCGAGAAGAACAGCACCTCAAGAACTCTCCATTTATAGCCAAATATATCGTGCTCAGAGCTCAATGTGATAACAGGGAAATAGTTTGACGTTGACACAAAATATATTGAAGGACAACCCCTTTAGCCACGTGTAGACTACTCTGTGGTATAAAAAAAGGGACTCGCTTCTATCGTTGATATAGTCCCCTCCCCATATCTGTGATGCGCATTCAAATCCGAGCCTATATCGGGCCATCCTCTAAACTCTGCACAGCTTTTCAATTCTTCTGGTGTGACCTCCACGTTATGAGCCATGTAGCAGGATGCTAAATTAAGGAACGGACCTTTCTCTCTATATTGCGACCACAACTAGGTCCTAAGTGCTGATCTTACGTAGACTTTTCGAGTATAGATGTTTGCTTTCCATGGCTGCAATTCCAATCCGGCCCAGGGTCTTTGCGTAATAAATTCTGAAGCCGCGCGATGAGTTCAGAAACATTTTCTCAAGATGAGAGCCACGGCTCCACTATCAGCGCCATAACAAACTAGCCCTCCTCAGCAATAATTAGGAGCTCGCCCGACGCAACTTTGCTATGTTGGAGGTTTATCTGTTAGACTCGCAACGCTGTTTAGCTATTTGTCTCTCTCCAACATCTCCGCCTCCAGGACTGTACTCCTGTCATTTGGTGCTACTTCCAGGGCCTCGTGGTCCTTTTCTACACACAGAGAAAAACTATCGCAAAATTAACTTAAAATCGCGTATACCGCAACCAAAACTTAGGCATAATTAACCTACTAAGTTTTTTCTTCATCTTAATAAATAATAACTAATTTAGGTAATAAATTGCCTAAGCTTGGTTTCGATTGTCGGGCATAAATTGTGTAAGTACTTTGGTAGGATGCACAAGTTTCTTGGGCCCCATACAAAATTCTTTAACTAAGCAAACTTTGTTCGATGTACAATTGTTTTTTCTCTGTGTGTACCTCCTCTGTTTTTGGTATACTCTGATTATTGTTACGACTGGTAGAACTGTTGATCTTATCTCCCACTTCCGCTTCCAAGACATCAACCGCTGCGCCTGTGTTCTCGTCATTTTGCCGCTACTTTCAAACTCGCGAGGTTCTGACCTTCTCCTGCTTTTACTGCCCAAGCCTCAGGATATTCACCCTGGCTGATAGTTCATCACATCCTCCGATTCTCCATTAATTTGTAAGATGAAGTTTTGAGCTTGCTCCGTGGGTCTAGATACATGAGGCAGTTTTTAATCTTATTTTGGTATATTCGGTTTAAACGCTGCCATGTTTAGGGTTTCCTCCGACTTTACCACGCATTCTGCGGTATGGCCATGATCAGTGCACCACCTTCAACTTCACCTACGTCTTATTGTATTTGAAGCATAGCAACTATCTGCAACTGTTCTAAAGTCAAAGCATTGGTGCAGGTCATAATTTTAATCCCACATCTGTTCATTGGGGTATGCTGCAGTTCACCATTGCCACAGTCAGGGACTGCTTCGCTTTGTTCATCTTATTCTCGGTGAAAACGGGGATCTCAGCGTTAGCTCCTTTTAGTATCTTCTAGTAAGATTGAGTATGGTCGTTACCTCCTTTTAGCTTTTTAACATATTCTTCCCTTTGATCCGCCATCTGCTTCTGGGACTCCTTGTCCTCCCCCCACACAAATTACATATATACAATCAGGCCTGTTCTGAATTCCGACTCGTTTTTAAAAGTAAAACGAGGCTGATTCCGAGTCGATTTCTTTTTGGTGTTCTCAATACCGATTGAAACAAATCGATTCGAAGTCGATTTCCAATCGTTTTCATTTCGAGTCGATAATCAAGCAAAACAGCTCTTTTTATTTATTTTGGTTTTAGTTAAATTAAAATTTGGCTACAATTTGAACAAAATGAAAGTACCATGGTTTTCGGAAATACAGAGGCAAGAGAGTGTGAATAAAAATCGCAAAAATCGATCGATCGAAATTGAGAACACGTCGGTTTCCTTTCGACCAGAATCGCTTTGTTTAGCTTGGAATTGGAAAATTTTGATAAGAATTTTCGAATTAAGATTTGTTATACTAAATAGCAAAAAATAGTTATAAATCTTTAAAATAAAATGAATAATTTAATAAAACTTATTTGTGGGAAAAATAATGTAATTATCTGTGCTTAATAGGCTAATTACTTTCGATTTTGACTGCCCAAAGACAAGATTTTTCAAATCAAAAATTCTGGTCGAAATCGAAATTCAGAACACCAATCCATTTCGTTTCCGAATAAATTGGTCGAAATCGAAATCCAGAACAGGCCCGAATATTGCCTTTTTAAACAGTTGCTGAGATAACACGAATTTTCGAAAGATGTCGGAATCAAGGAAATTTTCATAAAAATTATTAAAGATACCTTCTAAGTAGGACGAAGACTTATGCATTTAAAAAAAAAATATTTTGCTGAAAATATTATCAGATAAGAGATCAGTTTTCAATATTCATTTTCTAAACCCCTAGGTTTTGATAGATTTTCTAAAAGATTAATCGTAACCATAAATGAATTTATTAATATATAGGTTCCTTTTTACTGTTATAGCACTTATCACTAAATTTGTGTTTCTATGAGTAATATTTTTAAAAACTTTTTTTTTTCTTGGTCTACCGTTCATACAAGCATGAAGCCATATAAATGATGCCTCAAAGCCCGTACTAAACAATTTTTCACTTTACTTTAATTAATTAATTGATTAAATTTCACACTAAAACATATTTCATTTATTTTATAGCGGAAAAACTCGATATACTCATGAAAATATATAAACTAAAAATTAATTAAAATAACAATAGACAATGTACATAATTTTGACTTTGGATATCTAACTAAACGTCGACACATCCTCTCTGTAATTGGCGTGCTGACCACATACATTTTGTTTGTTTATTTACCTAAAATATGTATGTTTGTTGTTGTGAAATACAAGCGCAATAAATAATCGACAATTGCAACACAATCTGGCGCTAATCTGATCATTGAATTGTTGTTGGTCATGACTACTAAAACAAATGCCGACACAAATGCAAGCAGAACACAAATCGAAAGCAATTTCCACTACTACAGAAATGAGGTTAAAGAATACTCGGCACAATTAATATTGTAACGTCCTCCAGTCTTTCTGTACTCGACGAAGTACAATGTTTCGAATAGGTGAGGTAAGGTTGAACTGGACTTTTAATAAAGACCTCACGTAAACTGAATGTGTCCATAGTGCTTACAATATTTGTTTGAAACCCAAAAGGAAAACCCTGAACTAATTACCAGGATTTATGTTATAAAATAATTTCGTTCTCTTGGCGAATACGTGTAGTATTCTCGGACATAGCTTAATAGCTGTTTCGAGATCTGGCAATTCCACCACTCTTAGGATCTGGTGCCTTGCTCTGGCGAGCGCAAGATACGAACACGGAACATCCTTATCCGTTTTTTTTCTGCCGCTCGTAATTCTTATATTTGCTGTTACTGACAATATTTCTGGCTGCTGGTAGATTTCTTTGTTTAGTTTTATTAAAATCAAGGCCGGATTAAATAAAACAATCAATTAACCTCTCTATTTATTTTTGTTCGATATTTCGATTGTAATCATAAGTGATCGTCAGAAACCTTCTGATATGCTTAGAAGGGTTGAGGATTCCTCACCATATTCGGTTACATCTAGCAAATTATTGTTGTCGAGATATCGTTTTTTAATTTTTTCTCGGACGTTGCCCTCAAAACAGGCTAATCCTGTTTATGTGTTCACACCACGTGGAAGTGCCGTAAGGCACATCGTCCTAGGGGAAGGGGGAAGGCTTCGCATGCGCACCTTTCCGCCTACATTAGTCGCGTCATACCTGGAAAGACCATTTTTCTCACAGCAATTTAACAATCTATGTGTCTGCACATTAGGGGAACTTTATTCCTTATGGATAGTTCCTCTTCAAAAACTCAGTGTGCAGAGTGTTTTTTACCGTGAAAGCGAGGGCAATGAAAACTCGGTGCGACAGTGTGGATAGAAAGGATCCTCTCCTACCGTACGTTTATGTAATTACTCGTCGCAACCGGCATGCGCACCTAATATCTGCACGAGGTGAGAGGTAAGTTCTCCCAGCTCCCAATCATACCGTTGCTCTATAAACCGAACTAACGTGAAGGTCCAGCGCCCCTTTTTGGATCCTTCCCAACGTTCTTGCTACTAAATATTGTTCGTGACCTTGCGATTTTATTGCCATATTCAGATGGTCGTACGATACCAATGTCATACAGATCGGTCATTTCAATTGACAGCAGATCAACTGGAATTTTCCGGATAAGACAAGAACTGCGTCGTCGGATATCGTTCAATAAGCACTTGCACTTCGTATAGCAGTAATGCGGTAGCTGTTATATCTTTCTGGTGGGTCATTTTACTGCTACATTGGTGCTGTGTATAATATTATCGAGCTGGTTACGTTGGACAATAGATGACGGGTAGTTTTGCCTGGGCGGCCGATGTTGGACATTACTCGCTTTAGAAACTTTCTATCCTTAAAAATTAGTTTGAGTCAATGTTTACTTCTATATATTACTAGTAAGGCTTTGAATTTATGTGATAATCTTCTTAAGTTAGGACTTACTCATTAACAGTCCGAGTTCACTAAAACTACTTATGTCTTTTTGCTAGCCATCTTAAGCCACATATTCGTCCGTCATATATCCAGTTCACGGATTCGGGAAGGTCAATTTGTAGCCACCGTCATACATCGCTTTCCCCATCGTTGACCCTAAAACAGATCACAAAAGTTATCGGTTAGTTATCGTCTTGTAGTTACTGAATCATTGGCTTCTTATTGGTTTAATATCGGGTTGTTTAAGCACCGTTTAAAGATGTTTCATAGATGTTATACTGTTTTTAAGTTTTATTCGCTTCTGTTTTATAGTCGATAACGTTTTTATAACAATTTTCATGACATATCGTTGACGTTTTGACAAAATTTTCCATAGCCAATCGATAACTTCTTAACAATATATTGATAACCTTTCGATAAGCAATTGCGTATACGCAACAAAATAAAATAGCTGTTTTGAACGTGCTCATGCACGTTCAAGTAAACATGGTTGCAGCTTAAGCCATTCTCTTCCAGGATTATGCTACAGTAATCCGGAAGCCTGTAGGATCTGCTTATTTCCGGATCAGCACAGTATACCACAGACCCTACTCCTTCCATTACTTTGGAACCGTCTGTGTACACATGTATCGCTTCGTACGCAATTTGCTTTGTTCTTTCCTACCAGATCTACAAGTGGAATGCGCTGAATGGCATACAGTGCAGCCGTCGGAGTTGTTTTTAGGGCTCCTGTAATGCTAAGCATCGATAGTCTGCATACCCCCTCCAATTTTTTGAGGTATGTTGTTTTTTGTGTGGCTTTCCACCAAACAAGAACTCCATAGTATAGAATAGGGCTTACAATCGCTGTAAACAACCAATGAGAAAGAGAGGGTGATAAGCCCCACGTACACCCCAGCATTCTTTTACATGCATAGAGTGCCGTTGAGGCCTTCTTGACCCTCTCCTCCACGTTGAGTTTCCATGACATGGGCATGACATTAGATGCCCAGGTATGAATATCCCGAAACGCCCGATCCATCAAAGAACTAATCGTTGGAAGGCACTTTCCACTTATGACAATTGCAACGTCATCTGCGTAAGCCGTAAGTTTTACGGGTCCCTCATCGAATCGCCTGAGCAGTTGGTTGATGACCAGCGTCCACAGTAGAGGTGATAGCACCCCTCCCTGCGGCGTACCCCTGTCCACTGATTTCGTGGCCTCGTACAATCCCAATTGTGATGTAATCTTTCTGCAAATTAACATGCAGCCGGTCCATCTGATTAAGGCAGATATGACCGATCTTCCCCGCCTTAGGTAGGAAAGCTACACGAGCAGTTCTCCAAGAGTGCGGTACATGATTAAACCTTATGCACCCATCGAATATTATTTTAAGCCATTCCACGACCGCCGTACTTGAAACTTGTAGTATGGCCGGGAATATACCGTCTGGGCCCGCAGATTTAATCTTAGAAAACGTTTTCACTGCCCATTCTATCTTGGTATCGGTCACCAAGCCCTGCACTACTAGCTCCGTGATCGAAGTGTGAGTGATGTCTGATGGCTCTTCTAAACCGTCTCCAGATGGGAAATGTGTGTCGAGCAGCACTTCAAGGGATTCCTCACTATTACGTGAAATTTTTAACCAAAAAAAAAAAAAATATCAAATTTTTATCGAAAGAACTTTGTATTTTTAGACCCAGTCTAATTGAGATCCAAAAAAATAATTATAAGCGTAAAATTAATATTAATTGGTGTAACCCGATTTTATCAACACAAGTCAAATCAAAATTAATTCATACATGGCAAATATCACACACTAAATATCTAAATACTAAAAACAAATTTTAAATATGAAAGTGATTATACGGGAATCGGCGTCGGATTAAGTTTAGTTAGTTAGTTGTTATTACTTATGTTGAATAAAGTTTTAGTCGAGAGAAGATGAGACGGCTCTTGGAGCAACTTGATCTGTCAAAACTTTTGACGCAGTCAACCGCGGCACTTTACTTCAAAAAAATTCACCCCTTCCCCCTTTTCTAGAAAAATGAACAGCAAATTATGTGAATGGTCGGCAAGCGTCAATTAAATTTTGATACGAAGTTTCAAAGCCTAGAAGAATTAAAAAGGCAAAGCCACAGGGTGGTATCTTAACTACGCTTCTTTTTAATTTCTACATACCAAAGCTCCCTTCCCCCCAGAAGGAGCTACTAGCATTTTCTATCCCCCCGACTGCAAGTTAATGGCAACAGGACCTGGCCTCTGGAATAAAAACCTATATTTTCAGTCTTTCTTAAGCTCGCGCGGCCTGGTACCAACACAGACCAAATCTACGGTCACTCTGTTTACGAAGTGAAAGGAACAGATGACGCAAATTATTGGAAGTTCACGTCGATAATGTTACACATTTACTCACACTCTCACCTTTAAGTCGCATACCACCGAAATTATATTCAAAGTACAAAACCGTAACAAAATCCCCAGGTCGCTTGCCGGGAGCATATGAGGAAAAGATAAAGAAACGTTGCTAGCTACGAACAAAACAATTGGCCGCCTGGTTTTAAAAACACAAACTGAAAAAGGCTCCAAGCCTGCTGAAATTCTGCACTGAAAATTTCAACGGGATATCTTTTTATGAACACTGAATATCGTCTACATAGTGACGAAAAAGAGATCAACATTAAAGAGCAAAACAAAATGCTGAACATACAGTTATTGCTAAGTTATCATAAAACAGGACCCCCGGCAAAGAACTGATTCATTTAGCCCCGCTTCCAAGTGGGAATAGGAAACAGATCTTTAGGCACTATGTTGAGATCCGGCACCTTCCTACGCATCCATTTGATTCAGAGGGGCATAAGGAGGCCTAAAAACAAAATCCACACAGAATTGGTAAACAACTTTGATATAACGAGCCCAATGAAACACGTTATCAATATTCGCTATCCTCCTCCTTCAAAAGGAGAGAGCACACTACCAAGGGAGACATGAGTCAACTTGGCCCAACTTTGTTCCGGATACTGTACCAAGTTAAACTCTAACATATCCGAAATCAACACCGACATACGTAATGTATATTCTGCATGCAATGTCTCCCCACTTGACACCAACCTTCTTTTCAATTGTAATATTGAACTTACGCCTCTAACAGCAACTTCTCTAGGGTCCACCTCTGTAAAAACTGTTTGTCTGTTTGGACTCCCGTTAGAAGACATTGATGATAATATGTGAGTAGTTGCACCCTTTCAATGAGGCGAAGCACTGTTAACACAACAGTAACATGGTTCTTGATGTGTTCGAGAGAAAAGCTTTCCTGAATAACCATTCTTCCGTCCGTGATGCCGACGGAAAAAGGTGTAATGATGCATTAGCTTTACACAGATGTGAAGATAGTACATAGTAAGTGTTTCAGTTGACACCGTAGTATGGAAGCAGACTATGGGGAGACCTCCACTGAGTTGGAAAATGCAGCTCGAAGAAAACTCAACTTCCCTAGGTGCTACCGATTGGCGTCAGTTATGGTGAAATAGAAATAGCTGGCGTGGTTGGAAGCAATTTTATTTTCTTCCATACATCCGCAATAAATGGGGTGCTGGTCTGGTGGAAAGCACTGGACACGGCGAGCACCTCCAAAATGTTAGTATCAGTGCAACAGATCGGTATCAGTGGCGCTCTTAGAACAACACCTACCTTGGCACTGAACGTCATGCTGAACATATACCCAGCAGATATTGCGAGAAAGGCGGCCGCGGTAAGATCGTTGGTCAGGCTTCGTGATATGGGATATGGACTTTCTGATCGCGGACACTCTAGCCTTCCTACCAGTTTCGACTTTATCCCGGAGAGAAGGGACTATTGTATGCCGATAACTGCTCCCTATACAATCTTCACTCCAGTCATTCCAGAGAGAGGGGATTGGGAAGAGGAATTATCTGGGGCATGGGACCGGTTAACTTGTTCACGGATGGGTCGAAGCTGGATGGAAAGGTTGGTGGGAGGGTCTTTTTTCAAGAGCAAAATTTAAGCCGCAAGTTTAAGTTGGCTGATCACTGCGGTGTATTCCAAGCGGAAGTTGCTGCCATTAAGGATGCGGTGGATGGAATGATATCCATTGGTACTACGGTTAGGGAATTTAACATCTACACTGATAGCCAAGCGGCTATCATGGCCTTGAGCTCAACTAAGGTGCGATCGAGGGTGGTCTTGGAGTGCCTGACCTCGCTTGCGATTGCATCGAATTTTACAATTAAGATTATCTGGGTCCCGGGCCATAGTGATATCCCGGGTAACTGTAAAACGGATCTCTTAGCCCGCATCGGTACAACTAAACCGGATGAAGATGGCTGTTGGGATTTCGGGATCCCGCTGGCCGCCTGTGGATTGTACGTCCATAGCTGGGTCTCGAGTCAGCTCAGCAAACGTTTGGCGGACACCACGCCTTGCAGGATGGTAAGATCTTTCTGGCCAAAAGTGGATGGCAGGAGGTCTGCTGAAATAATTGGGTTCACTAAGGCTCACCTATCAATGGTCGTTGGGGTTTTGACAGGGCACTGTCCCATGGGTATCCATGCGGTACGTCTCAATATACTGGAAACTCCATCCTGCTGCAGCTGTATGGAGGATGATTAGGTGGAATCACCATATCAATTTATGCTTGATTGCCCAGCTTTTGCCAGAAATAGGCGAAAGTACCTCGGTCGCGACTCACTTGGATCTCCCGAAGATTTATTCAAAGTTGAGATCGGTATCGTTCAGAGCTTTATCGTTGCTACCCTACGATTCTCTAAGTAGCTAGATCTAAGCCGCCGTTATTTTTGGTGTATGTGGTATCACAACGGACCTTCGTGTTGTCCAAGTGAGCTATCCTTATCAGGGCAGCTACCACCTAACCTATCCTATCTTATACATCCGCAACAGTTATTGGAATCAGCAGATATAAAGGCAATCGAACATGGCAAAGTTTGGAAATTCGCAGTTCCGTAACATCCCCACTAAAACATCACCACATACAATAAGCAACACCCGCAATATTTCAAAAAAAAAAAACAAGTAAGGAAGGCTAAGTTCGGGTGTAACCGAACATAACATACTCAGTTGAGAGCTATGGAGACAAAATAAGGAAAATCAATCTGGGGTAACCCTGGAATGTGGTTGTATAACATGTGTATCAAATGAAAGGTATTAAAGAGTATTTTAAGAGAGAGTAGGCCATAGTTCTATGGATGAACGCCATTTAGGGATATCGCCATAAAGGTAGACCAGGGCTGACTCTAGAATTTGTTTGTACGATATGGGTATCAAATGAAAGGTGTTACTGAGCATTTTAAGAGGGAGTGGGCCTTAGGTCTATCGGTGGACGCCTTTTCGAGATGTCCCCATTAAGGTGGACCAGGGGTGATTCTATAATGTGTTTGTACGATATGGGTATCAAATGAAAGCTGTTAATGAGTATTTTGAAAAGGAGAGATCCTTAGTTCCATAGGTGGACGCCGTTTCGAGATATCGCCATAAAGGTGGACCAGGGGTGTCTCTAGAATGTGTTTGTACGATATGGGAATCAAATGAAAGGTGTTACTGAGCATTTTAAGAGGGAGTGGGCATTAGGTCTATAGGTGGACGCCTTTTCGAGATATCGCCATTAGGGTGGGCCAGGGGTGACTCTAGAATGTTTGTACGGTATGGGTATCAAACGAAAGGTGTTACTGAGCATTTTAAGAGGGAGTGGGCATGAGTTCTATAGGTGGACGCCTTTTCGAGATATCGTCATTAGGGTGGGCCAGGGGTGACTCTAGAATGTGTTTGTACGATATGTGCATCAAACGAAAGGTGTTACTGAGCATTTTAAGAGGGAGTGGGCGTTAGGTCTATAGGTGGACGCCCTTTCGAGATATCGCCATTAGGGTGGGCCAGGGGTGACTCTAGAATGTTTGTACGATATGGGTATCAAACGAAAGGTGTTACTGAGGATTTTAAGAGGGAGTGGGCATTAGGTCTATAGGTGGACGCCTTTTCGAGATATCGCCATTAGGGTGGGCCAGGGGTGACTCTAGAATGTGTTTGTACGATATGGGTATCAAATGAAAGGTGGTAAGGAGTATTTTAAAAGGGAGTAATCCTTAGTTCTATAGGTGGACGCCTTTTCGAGATATCGCCATAAAGGTGGACCAAGGGTGACTCTAGAATCTTTGTACGATATGGGTATCAGACGAAAGGTGTTACTGAGCATTTTAAGAGGGAGTGGGCATTAGGTCTATAGGTGGACGCCTTTTCGAGATATCGCCATTAGGGTGGGCCAGGGTGACTCTAGAATGTGTTTGTACGATATGGGTATCAAATGAAAGGTGGTAATGAGTATTTTAAAAGGGAGTAATCCTTAGTTCTATAGGTGGACGCCTTTTCGAGATATCGCCATAAAGCTGGACCAAGGGTGACTCTAGAATGTTTGTACGGTATGGGTATCAAACGAAAGGTGTTACTGAGCATTTTAAGAGGGAGTGGGCATTAGGTCTATAGGTGGACGCCTTTTCGAGATATCGCCATTAGGGTGGGCCAGGGTGACTCTAGAATGTGTTTGTACGATATGGGTATCAAATGAAAGGTGGTAATGAGTATTTTAAAAGGGAGTAATCCTTAGTTCTATAGGTGGACGCCTTTTCGAGATATCGCCATTAGGGTGGGCCAGGTGTGACTCTATAATGTGTTTGTACGATATGGGTATCAAATGAAAGGTGGTAATGAGTATTTTAAAAGGGAGTAATCCTTAGTTCTATAGGTGGACGCCTTTTCGAAATATCGCCATTAGGGTGGGCCAGGTGTGACTCTAGAATGTTTGTACGATATGGGTATCAAACGAAAGGTGTTACTGAGCATTTTAAGAGGGAGTGGACATTAGGTCTATAGGTGGACGCCTTTTCGAGATATCGCCATTAGGGTGGGCCAGGGTGACTCTAGAATGTGTTTGTACGATATGGGTATCAAATGAAAGGTGGTAATGAGTATTTTAAAAGGGAGTAATCCTTAGTTCTATAGGTGGACGCCTTTTCGAAATATCGCGATTAGGGTGGGCCAGGTGTGACTCTAGAATGTTTGTACGATATGGGTATCAAACGAAAGCTGTTACTGAGCATTTTAAGAGGGAGTGGGCATTAGGTCTATAGGTGGACGCCTTTTCGAGATATCGCCATTAGGGTGGGCCAGGGGTGACTCTAGAATGTTTGTACGATATGGGTATCAAACGAAAGGTGTTACTGAGCATTTTAAGAGGGAGTGGACACTAGGTCTATAGGTGGACGCCTTTTCGAGATATCGCCATTAGGGTGGGCCAGGGGTGACTCTAGAATGTTTGTACGATATATGTATCAAACGAAAGGTGTTACTGAGCATTTTAAGAGGGAGGGGGCATTAGGTCTATAGGTGGACGCCTTTTCGAGATATCGCCATTAGGGTGGGACAGGGGTGACTCTGGTATGTTTTTGTACGATATGGATATCAAATTAAGGGTATTAATGAGGGTTTTAAAAGCGAGTGGCCCTTAGATGTATATGTGAAGGCGTTCTCGCGATATCGACCAAAATGTGGACCAGGTGATCCAGAAAATCATCTGTCGGGTACTGCTAATTTATTTATATATGCAATACCACTAACAGTATTCCTGCCAAGATTCCAAGGGCTGTTGATTTCGCCTTGTAGAACTTTTTCATTTTCTTCTACTTAATATGGTAGGTGTCACACCCATTTTACAAAGTTTTTTCCAAAGTTATATTTTGCGTCAATAAACCAATCCAGTTACCATGTTTCATCACTTTTTTCGTATTTGGTATAGAATTATGGCATTTTTTTCATTTTTCGTAATTTTCGACATCGATAAAAATGGGCGTGGTTATGGTCAGATTTCGCCCATTTTTTATACCAAGAAAAAGTGAGCTCAGGTAAGTACGTGGGCTAAGTTTAGTAAAGATATATCGGATTTTGCTCAAGTTATTGTGTTAATGGCCGAGCGGGCGTGGCTTCCACCGATTTCGCCCATTTTCACAGAGAACAGTTACCGTCATAGAATCTATGCTCCTAAGTATTCTAGACAAACTAAATGAAAATGGGCGGAGCCACGCCCATTTTGAAATTTTCTTTTATTTTTGTATTTTGTTGCATCATATCATTACTGGAGTTGAATTTTGACTTAATTTACTTATATACAGTAAAGATATTAAATTTTATGTTAAAATTTGAATTAAAAAATTTTTTTTTTTAAAAAGTGGGCGTGTTCTTCATCCAATTTTGCTAATTTTTATTTAGCTCATATAGAGTAATAGTAGTAACGTTCCTGCCAAATTTCATCATGATATCTTCAACGACTGCCAAATTACAGCTTGCAAAACTTTTAAATTACCTTCTTGTAAAAGTGGGCGGTGCCACGCCCATTGTCCAAAATCTTACTAATTTTCTATTCTGCGTCATAACGTCAACCCATCTACCAAGTTTCGTCGCTTTATCTGTCTTTTGTAATGAGTTATCGCACTTTTTCGGTTTTTCGAAATTTTCGATATCGAAAAAGTGGGCGTGGTTATAGTCCGATATCGTTCATTTTAAATAGCGATCTGAGATGAGTGCTCAGGAACCTACGTACCAAATTTCATCAAGATACCTCAAAATTTACTAAAGTTATCGTGTTAACGGACGGACGGACGGACGGACGGACATGGCTCAATCAAATTTTTTTTCGATCCTGATTATTTTGATATATGGAAGTCTATATCTATCTCGATTCCTTTATATATGTACAACCAACCGTTATCCAATCAAACTTAATATACTCTGTGAGCTCTGCTCAACTGAGTATAAAAACAAACACCACATACAACATACCTCACAAATGCAACATAATGCGTACGTTACCGTGGTAGAAAGGGTTCGCCACAAAAACAATGTTAGCCAACGTTTATGGGTCGCCATAAATAAATAATTGGCTTGTGCAATTCGGATTTAGTTTTGGTTTTGGATTTGACGTTTTGTTTGAGCATCGGCGTTGACCTGAACGCTATGCCCGTGGCTTTTGCGGTTACTCGTTGCCATGGAATTATTGTGAAATTTGGTGTATTTGTAGGATAACAACACAAAGTTTAAATCAACTAACAACCGCGTAGAACGCGATTGGTATTGCAAAGGTAAGTCGGAAAATAACAAAGGTGTTGAAATATTAATTTCCAGGCCAAATTCCGTTATAATCTGGAATAAAGCGCTTTAGATTGTGCAATTTTTATTAGAGATTTGCATGAGTTTGCATTAAATGTGGATTGTCGGACTATTTCTTATTTTCCGGCTTAAATGTTTTTATGTTTTTTGTTGCTTGCTGTGCTGCCCAGTGGGCGAGACTAGGCCAAAGTTGTGTTCTTGGCGCCATTTTGATTAATAACGCATTTTCTTTCTTGATATAGCTTAAGCAATACTTAAATATGGAGGAAGTTTTCTATCGGAAAACGTTTGTATTTTTCCCCACCAAACAGGCTTGCCGAATTACTGCTAAACATACTACAGAGGACTGTTTTCCCTAAGAACGTTAACTAATTTAGACTCATGGGTATTATGGGCGCCAGGCACTCCATTGCACTAGCCATTTTTTGATGCGCAGTTACCCTGTCAGCTGTCTTCTGTGTCGATCGAGAAATAAGTAGATCCTACAGACTGCCAAATTAATACAACGTCTTTTAGGCAGAAATTATAGCCATGAAGAAACCAGCAGGAGTTCTGGAATAAGCATGCTTATGCTGGAGGCGCTTTAATATAAATATTGATAGTCAGGCGGCGACTAAGGCAATAATCTTACACAGTACTTCATCAATAAGTGCCCTGGAATGTAAATAAGCATTAGAAAAACTTCACTTAGACTGAACCATTAATCTGTATTGGGTTGCTCGTCATAAAAGGACAGAAGGTAATGAAAAGGCCGATGAACTGGTAAAGAAGCTGCAACACTTGCTGATAGAAGTCCCAGACGAAGAGGGTAAAACTTCGGAAAAAGTGTAAGAAAAATATTCAAGTTTTAAAGTGTTGGAACTAGGGCGTCTAGTTGTTGAGGAGCATATTATTCAACCCGTAAACGAAAACTTAGCAGTGAAGCAGGGACACAACTCAATATCCCCGGCAAAAGAGGAATTTTGTTTATCAAGTGTAATATACGATGATAGAAAAGGGATTTACAGAAGAAAGTTACAGTAGTTGGAGTGCTCCTGTATCCCTGATTATCGGGGCAACAAAAAACGGCACTATCTGGATGCGAGAAAATTTACCCTCTTCCCCACATTGATGACATCTTTCACTGTTAGCAAAATACACGTTTTATTTCAGCGATAGACGTTAAATATACCTTTCGGCAGACAACTCTGGTAAAATAAGTTAACAGAAAACAGTAAAATATGTTTGTACCAGGAAGATACCTTAATCATTTTACTGTAATGCCCTTCGATCTTTGTATTGCCGAACGAAGCATGTTCAGGTCAATAGACAGAGTGAATGTGTTTTTTGTGTACTTAGTCGGTCTGATAGTGTATTCTGAGGATTTTGCGTCACATCTTTGTGTGATATAAAACGTCGCTCGGTATTTGCGAGAACTAAAATTAAGGATAAACATCGAGAAAAATATATTTTGCTTCCAGGAGACCCGATATCTGGGAGATGTTGTCGGAGATGGATGTATCCGTACTGGTACCAACAAATCGGCAGCTGTGAGGGATTTTTCTGAACCAAAAACACCGAAACAATTACTACGGTTCCTAAAGTTGTCCAGCTGGTACCGAACCTCTATCTATCGCGCCGCTGCACGACCGCATCCAAAGAAAAAAGATTAAGCAGTTTGCTATGATCGACGACACCCGTAAGTCGTTTGACTGACTGAAGCAAAGTCAGATTAAGGCCCCTGTACTGACGCATCCGGATTTTGCAAAGCACTTTTATATTAAATGTAACGCATTGATAGGCGGAGTGGATCGGGTTTTATTTCAATTAGACGTAGAGGAAAGCGAAGGACCCATAGCCTTATTTTCCGCTTTGGTCAACTAGGATCAAAAGAACTATAGCATAACAAAGCTTGAGTGATATGCTGATATCGTTGGCATACAATGGTTCAGAGCGCACGTGGAAGGACTTACGTTCACGATAATAATTCACCATGCCAGCCCCAAAAGGCTAAAGAACCAAAAGGACTTGTTAGGTAGACAATCACGATGTAGCCTACAAATCCAATGGTATGACGTTCAACACCGGGAAGGCCGACAGTACGTATTACTTGACTTGCAGGACGTAATAACCAAGATTACGCTTAATAGAAGGCAGGGAGTCTCTCAAGCTTACTCTCCTTTTCCCTCAAAGCTAAGCTGGGCTGACATTTAATTTCAAAACTAAACAAAAATATCCAAAACAGAAAACATTATATTACTCTGAAGGTAAGCGGATGATGAAGAGCCTAAAAGAGGGTGAGTATTATTTATAGGAGCCATATTTTTTCATATATATCTGCGTTATTGCAAAAGTCATAAAATTTATTTGCTTGTAAGCAAACTTCTGTCCATATAGTTAAGTAAATTATGATGTGAATCCGCAAACTGAACGCAAATGACTTAAATATTCATAAAACGTGAGTAGAATTATATTTCAAGAAATTAAAAATGTATTAAAGGACATTTGTATTAAAGGAAATATGCGCTTAAGCTTCACTCAAAACTGGAAAGAATGAGGGAATAAAGAAAAACCGAACTGAAAGCCACAGCGCTCATATAAAAATGCTGCAAAATACCCACAAAGGAGAATTTAAGTCAATGTTTTCGTTTGTTGTGGCACAAACGCGAAACGCAAATATGCAAAAAGTGCCATGCAATGGCAGTAACAACAACAGCAATAAGAGCGAGCGCTGAAGCAACATATAAAACTGGACAAACTTGGGAATAAAATACATACAAACATACACACCTACATACAAAGCTGTAAACAGACAAACTGAACAAGAAAGTAAAATGGAAAATACAGAAAATTTTTTAAAAATGAGAAACGCAAAATTTTTGATAAAACAACAACTTAATGCAACAACAACGAACGCCACAAGCTCGTGTCAAAAGTTCAACAGCCGGTGACTGGCGCTCGCAGCGAGTGGAAAAAAGCAAGTGGTAAGCAGCAGTGAAGGGCATTTAAATAAAAGCAAAGAAAAAAAATTTATTTAAAATAAAAAATGAGCAACTGCAGAATATGTTTTAATAAAAATGTCATGGCGGCTGCTGCTGCTGCTTTTTCACAAAACCGTGCGTATGTGTATGTGGTAGAATTCACTGACAACGCACAGAAGTCGTCATCGCGATAGCTGCAACAAAACAAAAAAAAAAAATACCGAAAAGTGTCAAAGTGCTTCAGACAGCCGTCACAAACACAGAGTGTGTAAAGCCTTTGTAATGTTGTACAGTGTGTATGACAGCGTTGCATGTACGCACATACACACATACATACATAGATTGCGAACTTATGTCATCATCAAAGCAAGGTGGTAGCATAAAAGGACCATTACAGTATCTGTCAGTTGCCGTTACTAATGCTTCACTCTGCGCCCTGCTCGGCTTCAAGCTGTAATCTGATGTATTTATGATGGGGCGTGATGTGGATCTTTGTGAATGAACAGCGGACAGTCAAAACTCAAAAAGAGGCAAACGATCAAATCTTGCCCCAAAGCATGGGCGCGCGGCGACCTTAACGTAATGCTCACGCGCTGATTGCTCAAGTATGTGTGGCACGTTCGGTATGTACCAAAGGAAAAGACAATTCGTTACGGTGATTTTCACAAAGCTTTTAGTTACTCACATATTAATACATATATATCGCACTCTGCTTACTCCGCTATCTTTACAGCTTAAAAATAGTCCACATTGCATATTTGACTCTTGTTGGCATCCGATTTTTTTCATGCAATCATTCGCAAAAAGAAAAAAATATCGTCATGCAAAAATTATAATTCTGTGCAAAGCAATAAACGAGCGCAAAAATTGGCGACGTGCTGCCTGCCAACTTTGTGCGTCACTATTGGCGTACTATGGGCCCTTTTGAAAATTTTCGTTGAAAAAGTTATAAGCTGGACTTGATTTAATAACAAAAGTAGCTGCAAAAATTATGCACTTTTTAAGTGTGAAAATCTTAGGTAATACCGTTAGTTAGTTGGGTTATCTAAAACATAAACTTAAAGTAGATGAATGCAAGCATAAACGTAGTCTTTGTAAGTGTTAAGCTATGTGGGCAAATATAGAATTCAAGTGTGGAGTAGGTATAAGCGTAGCATGTGTAACTGATATTTAGTAATGTAGGCATAAGCGTAGTCTTTGGAAGCGGTAGATTTTATGGGGAAATACATACTGTAAGCGTAAGTGTAATTATTTCATTGTGGTGTAATGTTCAAACTATGTATGTGCTAAAGACGATATGAGAGAAACGTTTTATAATGCTTGTAATGTCCAAACTATGTATGTGCTAAAGTTGATATGAGAGAAACGTTTTGATAACGGTTTGTTATCGTTGACGGGTTATGAGCGTGTTATAAGTTTCTTATTGACGAGTTATCGGGTTATAATAGGTATGTTATCGCCTAAGAATAGACGAGTTATCGACGAGGCATCGCTGAGTCATCGACTCAAAGCTTATCGACAGTTTATAGATTTTCTACTGATGAATTGTTTTAGAAAAGTTATCGATTTATTATCGAAATTTAATATATTATATTATTATTTTTTCGAAAATGTATCAATATGTTATCAAAACCTTATTAATATTTAGAAGAAGACTTGTAGATTTTTTTCAGCGTTACCAGTTTCTTATCGGAGTGTTAAGGAAAAGTTACTGATTTTTAATCGAAAACAATTCAAAAAATTCTAAAACTAAAGAAGGGTTTAATAAACTGCGATTTTTATTAAAAAATTATCGACAAATTATAAAACTCTTATTGATTTACCATCGAATTTGTTATCGAAAACTTATCGAGAAGCTATCGATTTGTTTTCAAAAAAATTATTGCTATAAATTTGTTCGCAGCGTATTAAAATTTTTTTTGACAACTCCTCGGTTTGCTATGAAGCAGTGTCGATTGAGTTTGAACAAAAAATCAATGAAACATCCACCCACCCGCGATAGCAAGCCGAGTAAAGATCTGTAAGCCGATGACTCGGCGATAACACGCCGATAAAATCGATGACACATCCGTAAACCCTCGATAACAATCAAAAAACAATTAAGCCTAAAACTAGAGCCGATAACACCCCTGAGCAAGGTCTTGTTAACTTAAAAACATTTGTTTTCTATTGGTACGCCAGCAGTAGTTGAGTACCCCTTCATTTTGATTCTATCGAAGTTATCCCCCAAAATCCGATATTGGCCTTCGAATTTCGAAATAGAACACATTTCATACATTTTTCCAGCTCGCACATCCACTCTCAAAGAAGTATGTGGATCACCTGGACTTTGATGCCCTGAATCCGAACCCGCCATCATAATTGACCTAGCAGGTCGTGGTCCCCACTTAATCTAAAATAAATGAGGAAATAATTAGCGATTGGCGCTATTGAAAGTGACGACAGTATCGCGAAACACTATGCCAATTTTGTTAGTTAATTGTACCAGTACAAGTGACACAACAAAAAAAAAAAAAAAAAAAAAACGGATACCGGTGCGTATACGTAACTTTTTTCATTGCTTGGCATATAATCATCATCATATATATTATTTCTAATTGCTGTTTTTATGTACGGGTCCCTTTTTCGCTCTTATTCGGAATCCAAATCTATAAATAAAGTTTTGGTTGTAAAGATGGAGATTCGGGCTATAAGCGAGCTCTGGGCAATTTTGGTCGTAGTGCTTTTGTTTAGCTATATTTTGCTGAAATAATTTGTTTAAAATAAAGAATTGTGAGCACACAAAGAAATATATTTGTACTATGGCAGTATTGGGAATATTTGCACTGCATTACCGGCAGTTTCGACCATACGCTAGATGGGAGCGCAAGCTCTAAGTTTTAATGGATTGATATAAGAGCTGATTTCCGTTGATATTTGATAAGAGACTTTTACATTGGTTGCGTAAGATGCGCACTGGTCCGGCTCGTATATATGTAACACGTATATTGCTACTACAGGCTGGATTCACTCACAAATACTAGAGTGTTGTTTAAATGTTTTTGTTATTGTAATCAAAAACCGAATATACCTAAATTAAAATTTTTTCTTGGACTCGTGTATTAAGGGCCAGCCATAACTTCCTAACGAAAGCTGTTCCTTTTTCCTTTGTTTCGCCATATTAAAACTCAAATTTGTGTTCATATTAGTGTAAATGTAGTACAGCTCGAACTGAATTGAAATTTCTAAGCCCCATCCTATCTTCTTTTAACAGCTTGCATAATTCAGATCACTCTTGGTCCAGAACAAAGATAATAGAATATATATATATGTGTGTGTTATGGGTTCATTCAAAAACGGAATTAGCTTTCACAGATAAACTTGTGTGGTTAGGGGGCAGGTAGAAGACAGTAATTTTTTGTCATTTAACCTTTTTGTATGTTTCTTTAATTGGTTGTTTTGTTGTTTTGTGTTCATGGTGTTGTTGCGTGTTTGTGTTCATCTGTGTAATAGTATTTCTCTTTTTGATTATTACTCTACCGTCGAATGTTTTGTGCATGTAGATTTCCATGTTTTCGAGTACGTTCAGACATCAGCATTTTATTGCCTGTGAAGGACCTTGACTGTTTCTTTGATATTTGCGGCGGAACAGTTATTTTCGACCATGTGGTTCACAAAGTTTGATTCTGGTATGGTGGTTGGATTCTGTGTTTTTTTTTTATATTCTCTAATATTTTCTCTGAACCTTGTTCTTGCTTGTCGTCCTATTTGGCATATACAAGCTTACTTGCGAATGCCATGACAGGTACAAGGGACTAGGTGGATACGCGATAGAAGGTAGCTTCGACGGCGTCAAGTCTGAGCAAAGACTTGAAAGTTGGTACCATGGGTAGCAGATAAGCCCTCGCAGCTTTCTCTGGTTCTACTTATTTCAGACAGGACCTTCGAGATCATTGTGGTGACACTGAATGGTATACAAATACGTAGAGTTGGATTGTAACCGTGCTCCATGACCCATGGAATGGAAAAGGGTTTAAGAAAGCCCCCAACCCCATCAAGGCAACACTTGGCCGCTGGTCAAAAGTTTATTCGACCCGAGTGAATTGAAGCATCCTGAGTTTAGCCGAGGTCGGCAGATACTCACATAAAATAAATAATTTTTCTTGCCCAATCTGACAATTAAGTAGTCAAACATCATTTTAATCTAAACTTTCCTTTGATGTACAACCATTTTAAATGAACAACATAGCCCCCAGTTATATTTTGTTCTCAGCATTTAACCTACAAATGCTCCACAGTGCAGAGCCACCAGCCATTTCATACTTATTTCCCGATCAATGCCAACACCAGTTGGAGTCATACACATTGCTGGTTCGCGGAATATGGCACGACATGGCATGGTGTGGCATATGAGGTGGCGTGTCATGAATAATAAGCAACCGAAAATTTAAATGTTTTAATTTGATTTGATTTGTTATTTCAAGTGAGGAGATAAAAAAAAAGAATGCGCTATCAAACACGCACGCGATAATAGAAATTCCTATAGTGGAAAAACCTTGCAATAACCTCATACCTGCTGGGAATAATTCTTGAGCTATCTTTACTTTCCTATCCCCTCTAAATCCGCGTGATATCTATGCCTTCCACGCATAAACTGCCTATATTTCATATGCTTCCACGGCTTTACTCTTCTAGCAGCTGCTTCATGGCACGCAAACATTATGATGACAGATAAAAATTTGATTTATCGCTATTGCGGCTGCCAAATTGGCTTTCTTGTATGAGAATTTAAATTTGTGCTGGCAAAGTGTAGGCGCCTGCTGCAATAATTCAGATTCTGAATTTATTGCTTGATGTAGAATTTTATTAAGATAGCGATTTCATTTAAATGCAAAATGATGGACATAATGTGTTTTTGGTAGACATTTATTATCTTGTATCGATGTTGTCCTGTTTTAAGAGACACTGCACGTAGAATGACAATTAGTGAAAGAACAGTCAGCTGAATTTTAAATAATTCCTGAATTAACATTAAGACACGAAAGCCTTTATTGGAAATAAATTGTTTTTTTTGTACAATTTTAAGGCGAGAGAACGACTAGGAAAAGATACAAGATGGCTTCATTTGTAACTGCAATTAGGGAAGTGGTTTTGGATCTCACTCTTGCTTCCATAGCAGCGATCGCCAAAACTAAAACTGTGGCTGTGTTGGTAAGAGTAAAATCATCGCAGTGCTATTGATTAATCGTTGATTAACGTTAAACCAGGCAAGACGTATGCACGCATATTTGCTAACACTGAAAGAATGATTTGTGTTCCTAATAGAAATGAATAATATTTGTGAAGTGAGCGCGAATAATTTATTAGCTCGTTGACAACCTCTGTTATAGACTAATGGTACCATCGAGGGCTTCGTAGAGCCTCGAAAAAATCTTCAGCGTTGAGCATAGTAAGCAATCAATCAGGGTTCTGCTAAACATTTTTGTTGTTTTCGATAAAAGTACTCCCGAAAGTTTTGGGGAGTGTTATCGATGTTTGTCTTTTACCGGATACAGATCCGGTACTTTCCGGTAACAAGCACCATTAAGGTACTATCCCGATCAGCTCTGGAGTGATTTGGTATGAACACATTGACTAAATGCTGGTGCTAGGCATTGCTTCTATCCATTCTATGTAGATTGTTGTAATGGGTCTGAGTGGCCGCATCAGTTGGAGACACCATTTGGTGCGAGCCACAGCGGGCAGTTAATGCGGTCTGCTGGGCAGTGTTGCTGCTAGAAGATGGCGGAGGTACGTCGCAGTGCGAATATCGGGATGTCCTTGGACGCCAGTCGCAGGGAGCAAAAATATTATGTAGAAATTTCGGGGTGATGACCGTTGATTTTTTACACTAACACGAGTTTGATCGTCTGAGGTAGATCCTTTTCCGGTATATTCAGTAGAACCACATCCTGGGATCGAGGTAAGGTTCAATACCTTCCCGCAACAAGAGAGTATGGACCAGTCCAGCTTCAAGGCTGAAAGTTTGTAGAAGGAATGCAGCAAATGTAATGGAGTTGCACTGAAATGGTCGGGAATGCTCCGGTACATGGAACCTACTACCGTGGGAAGCGAATACCTTTTGCCGAAAGTTGACATTAGGTGATGAGACAAACTAAGTGGGTTCATTCTATATTTAAGGTGGTTTGGATTTCGACGTGTTACTCTCCAATGGGAGTACGTGCGCTACGACTTGACATACTGGAATTCTTTTCATACTGTAGATAAATGTAGGGTAATGAACTGGAATACGCGAGTCACTTCATGCTTGAATTTTCAGCTATTTAGAGTATGGTAGAATATCAAATTCCACAGTTTTAAGGTAAAAACTTGGACAAGGATTTTTATAGATGTGGTTCCGGTATGGTCCGAAAAATAGCAAACATTAAGTTACTATAACGACCATTTAGCGAACTATTTAATATGACAAAATGGAACCTTATAGTTTATCCAAAAACCTCCTTCCGTAAGGAATTTGTGTCCGCCAGAGGGACCCGCTTGATAAATAAACAGTATTCGCCACGGATAGGTGAGATTAATAATTGGTTTGAGGAGTCTATTATGCTATCATCCCTTTGATGGCTTGCGCTACACAACCCATTGAATCCCTCCGATTGTACGTCGAGTTGCTGAATGTTGGAGTATTCCGTTGGGTGTGTTACTCGAAATATGTTATAGCGCTTGAATATCAGTAGCGTGGTAATATCGACGTGCATATGCAATAAAAAAATTTGCTGGGTAGGCTATTTTAATTAAAAGAATCGGGTCTGTACAGCTCAGAAAGTAATCATGTGGATACTTGAATTTAACAGTCTTAGGTGGATTCTTAAAAAAGAGGTTTAAGGAGGCTGGATCTTTCCCTAACTGTTTAACTAACATATTTTATTACCATGAATGTACGAATGGCTTCCGAGAGAAACACTAAAAGTTACCAAGCGTGATAAGTTAATTTCTGAAGGCAATATTAGTCTCATCTACGGAAGAGCTTCGGTACTCCACCTTTTATTGTTTGGATCACTGCAAAATGAAATTTAACTTTAGTGAGACCTATTTGAAGTACTCATCTTCTTGAACAACTCCCTAAATAGGACAAAAACACAAGAATAATAATAATAGAGGAAACCAAAATCTTCTTAATCCGAAATCCCAAGCTACGGATTTTTTTGTATGACCGTATTATGATGGAAGAAGATCATGGATGCAAGTCGCGCGTAAAGCTACGTCAAAAATTTAGAAACTAATATTTTCAATTTTAAAAAATTTTTTTAAGCGGGGTTGCCCCTCGGCAGTGATTTGGCAAACACTCCGATTCTATATGCCATGAAAAGTGTTTCAGTGAAAATTCATCTTGCAGATGTCGTTTGGAGTTAGCGTAAAATATGTAGTTTCCGTCTCGCCATTTTGTATGAATTCATGGCGTGAATTGGTAGAGAAGCTCGGCCTTAGTCTCTTGGGAGGTATATCGCATCTTGTAGTCGTCTTTTTTTTTTTAGTTTCTTCTAAAATCTATAAAGATTTCCTTTTACTTAAATTTAGTTTGCCACTTCATTAATCCTTGACTTAAAAAATTCAGTTAAATATTCAATCACTTTACCACTTTAAAAATGACCCAACATATTGCCCTAAATTTAATGCCAATTGACCGCAAGTGAGCGATTTAAAAATCAACTGCCCTTAAGCAAATATAAACAGAGGACAAATAATGTTAAACCCTGTCAGCCATCCAACAGTTTGTCACTTGAATAGTTCGCCAGCTGCTTGTTTGTGGTGCTCCAGATCATATGTACACGCCCACAAAAGAGCTCAACAAAAGGGCTGTTTTCCTCTTTTTTATTATCAACTGCTGAAGCTTTGTGCTTAGTTAAATGTTTAGTCAGTTTATCAATGTGTGTCGTTTTGACGTCTCCATATAAGGTCAAATTTACATGAGCGCAGATTGAGACACATTAAGGTTGGTGAAAAAATCTCGAAATATTTGATGGGAAAAATGCATAAAACTGATACTTGCGGTACATAAAAATCTTAATAATTCACATGGGTACAGAAAAGGGACATTATAAGATCTCTGTAATAAAAAATATACTCCCTGTGCTGAGTTAGTGGCATGCTAGCCTATTACCCCGAAGGTCCTGGGTTACGTTCTGCGAAAGGCGACATAAAAGCTACAGAAAAAGTCCGTCCAACTGGCCCCAATCTGGGCTGTGGTTCGGCAACCACTGCGAGTATAGTTCTGCCATAAAATCTTCTTCATCTTCCTTGGGAATGCCATTTAGAGTCAGCATAAAATAAACAGGCCCAGTTTCCTCTATGTGTAGGAAAATCTAAAAAAATAGTACGGTATGTATTGAATAAGAAGCTCGGCATTATTCACGCATAACATTACGAAGATATCTATTTTCTCCCTTCGAAAAGTTCTTTTCAAGTTGACAAAGACTTGGTGCGAGGCACATTCCCTACAAATTTATATACGGTAGTAGACTTACCAGGTGTAAAGTCTCGCCGGCAAGCGCCAATTACTATATCTGCAGTGAGCTCCGGTCTTTTATTAAATGCGGTTGGTAGAACTATACCAGATATCAGATATAAATTGGAAGTAATCAGCTGTAATTGGCTTGGTTTGCGGTACTTCCGTTCATGCAATTTTAAGTGGACTAAATTCAAATACGTACAAATTATTTTATTGTTTTTCTAATTTGCACTGATCCTATCGTCATAATTGGCTGATGGAATATAATTTCCATCTTCAGGGACTAGTGTGTACGATTCTTCATCTCTCCCACAATATATTAATGAGGATACGAGTTACCTCACAGCATCACGGATAAGTTTTTTGCAGTAACTCGGCCCTGTCTTTGACTCCACGTTGGCTGGAAAGTATCATGTATAATTTTTCATAGACGCTTACGTGCACCAGACTTACGACAAGGCCTCTTTCTTATATCTTTGCAGCACGATTATGCTCGTTGTTATCCCCGTGCGCAGTGTTGGTCTATAGACAATGTTGTTCTTTCCAAACCGGCGCCACACTAATAATCCAAAGGGGAATGTTTCAAGTCTATATTCGAAACTTGCACGATATATTACCAAATTTTGAGCCACAGCAAACTTGAAACGTTGGGGTTATGAACTCGAGGAGGCTATATCTTTCGACTTTGTCCACCAAAACGTTAAAGTTCCTAAGCATGCTTTTAATCGCATGGCGGAGGACACGCCGCGTCTTTATTCACGTTGGTCGCCTCCTCCCTCGGAGCAAAGATGCAGATACACAGAATAAACAGGAAGACATTTCTACTAGATATAGGGAAATCGACTCAATGCGTACAAAGTGCAAGTTTACTAAGCAGCAGAAAAAAAAAAAATAGTTGCATCAAGTCATTATTTGTAACGTCAAAAAAAAAATGTTCAATTAGAAATTTTTTTTTCTAATTTGCGTAGCCCACCGGAAGTAATTTGGCAAACACTCCGTGTGTATTTCTGCCAACGGCTTCTCAGGGAAAATTCATCCACCCTTCAGGTTTCGTCCAATTTGTAGGGAAAATTAAAAGGAGCACGGCGCAAATTGGAAGAGAAGCTTGGCCTAAATCTCTTCGGAGGTAAATCGTGCAAAGTATTTTTTTTTTATTTCGTCAGCGCTTACTCTCACCTGAAGTAGGAATATTAGTAAACTATAAAGCTTGGATCGTAGTGCTTATTGTGGCAACGTGTTTGATCTCTGATTTCAAAAATAACTTGAATAAAAAGGTTACTGGTGATGACGGTTTAGCAACCGTTGGACCTATGCAACCACTATGGTGGTTTTCTGAAATATTTTATATCTTCTAATCTAATACAATTTTTTTAAGTATATACCACAAAAATAATATTGACAAAAAACAGCAGTTGGATATGTACCAAACTACAAAATTTTCGTATGAAAAAATGTGTGTGTTTTCGAGCAACCCTAATAAACGAGTACTCACACAGGCCCTTGTCTGGGTCTCAATGAAATTCTACTGAGAATAAGTGAGTTGATAGTTCATCGAATGTTGTCTTTGTTTGCTCGGTTTGGTCACCCATTCGGCAAAACAAAGAGAGAGAAAGGCAACAAATTTTTTATGTAGCAACAATGAAGCAGCAGTGACGAAATATCAGACCAAAGCTAACAAATAAAAGAAAAATAAAACAGGAAAATTATGCATATAAAAATCAGCATAAAAAGAATAAAATAAAAAAAAAAGAATCACTTTATTTCACTGGTGTTTATTACGCCTTGTGAAACCCGAGTCCTCACCCGCTAACAAGCAGAGCAGCCAGTTAGCCATTGACTAAAGCCTGTATATTTATCTTCCAGTCAGTCGCCACCATTCGTCGTTCGGTCAATAATTTCATCCTGTCCTGTCCATTTTATAGTGCATTGTCTTGCCGTTTTCTGCGCGCTATGAAATTGCCCGCCTCTAAACACATTTCTCCTTCATCAAAGATCTTTTTTGTTGTGTTTATTTTTATTTTTTTTTGCTCATTATTGAATTTTCCAATTTGGTTATGCATCGTACATAGTCATACTTTGCTGTTGTAACGTATAATATTCGTTAGTGCCTTGTTTGTTTTTTTGCTGCCCCATTATGCTAATTGAACAATAAAAAATATTTTACGACAATGCTTTATTTTGCTCATATCAATGACCTCCCGGACATTCCGCACCCCCCTGCTTTCGACGTTTTTGCTGGAAGTAATAACTTGCCATTTTCTCGCTTTCGCTCTCTTCTTCTTTGCCATAATAATTCGGCGAAAATGTAAATAAAAGTAAGCAGCCCGGATTTCATTTGTTGCCACTTAACTGTGATGTGCTTAAACGGTACTTTACTGCATTCGTTGTTGCTGCTAAATACGCTGAGTGCGTTGGTATTGAATATTGACTGTCAGTATGCGGGTCGTTGACAAAATTGTGGTCGTATAATTGGTAATGTTAGGAGCGTGAATGGGAGTTCTTCTTAATGTTTGTGTTTATATACCCAGTTGTGTGCGTATGTGGATGAAAATGCATGGTAATCGTCCTTTGATGTTAGGCAAAGTACTCGCGCTCCAAGGAAGTGTGGTGTACATAATCTAATTTTCTACCATACAGGCAGTTCGGGTTTTCAACATAGGCCACTCTGTAGAGATGTTTGCGCAAGTAACCATGTCTGCTCAGAAAAACGGGTCAGGTAAAAGTCGACCTGTCCGTGTGGGCGCTTCAACCATAAGTTCAGTTCAGGAACTAGTCCCCTGTCCCACTTTTCTACGGTACGGCTGCACTACTCTTCTTGCCAGCGTCGAAACAATTATTTTCGAACCTGTATGGCAACAGCAACGCTACTTGCTTTTCTCATAGAGAAGATATATAGGTATGGTTCCCGCACTGTCCAAGACAGCTACAGCCAGAACCGCGACGCAAGCCGAATCTATTCGTGGCACCAAAAGTACGTAGATAAGAACGATTCAGTTCTTTTAATATTTCATTGCGTCCGTCAAGATTCCTCACTCTATAATAGTAAACAATCCGTGGCTGATGTAAGCAGCTTCCCTGTACAGGGCTCGGAGCCCCCTGTGTTTGCCATTTATCTACTCAAATTCACCAATGTGTACGCAGCCCTATCGTAAGCTCCGCAGATGTGATATAAGAAGGTGAGGTTACTGTCTAGTTTCACCCCCAGATATTTCATTGGAATGCGTGTTTCTATTTGCTGTACCCCAGCCGTTATGGTAATGATAGTGGACATACGCCTCTTCGTAAGGACTATCTACGTTTTTGTTGTTGTTAGCTGAATACTGTGATATGTCATCCACTTCTTTAAACTGCGCTTGACCTGGTTAATTTTAATTAACTCCAGCTCCCTGCTTTGCGCTGTTATTATAGCTGCCACGTCGTGCGCCAAAGCAACTAAGGATGTACTTTCTGGTATATTCAAGCGAAGAAGATTATAGTAGTGTTCCAGAGATTGGGACTAAGTACCGAATCTTTTGCTGGTCCGCCTGATATATTAAACTCCCTTTCATTCGTTAGATACTGGTCTCTCAAGTATTACCTCAAAATTTTTGGAAGATGTTGAGATACCTTGAAAAGGCGTTCTAATCCCTCAAGCATGTCGTACCACTGGCTGCGTTAAAAGCATTCTGAGTAAAAACTTGTCTTGCTCGGTGAGACACAGCCTCCACTTTATTAACTGCGTTTATCATTTCTGCAATGACGTGTTTTGAAGATTGGACTCCTCGGTAGCCATGCTGTCAATAGAACAGTTCTTCCCCATTATCTGCTATCGTGCGGCATTTCTTTAACCCTTTGTCAGGCAAGACCGTCTGCAGAAGGTATTTGCTTTTTACGTATTCATATTCAAATCGTATAACGCTCGCTTGCTATAAGGTAACGGTTCATTGAATATTAAACATTCTTTCTCTCTAATTCATAAAAAAAGTTCTTAAGTTGAACAATTCCACTTTTTTCTTAGCTCTAATCCGAGACGAAGTGAAAAGTGACGCATAAATTGCCCT
This sequence comes from Eurosta solidaginis, assembly GCF_040869045.1. NCBI lineage: Eukaryota > Metazoa > Arthropoda > Insecta > Diptera > Tephritidae > Eurosta > Eurosta solidaginis. The sequence continues at coordinate 341,205,405 of NC_090319.1, read as the reverse complement.
AGAAATTTTGCACATTTAAAATTAAAACAAGTAAATGTGTCTAAGTTCGGGTGTAACCGAACATTATATACTCAGCGTAAGCTTCAATTGTACATCTCATTTCAGATAAAATACTTTTCTACATAACACGTGGCACCACCCGTTTAAAAAAAATGTGCTCTTACAATAAAACTTGATAATTGAAATATCATAGATTCAAAACTTTTTTTTTGCTAAGCTAGAGCTTATTATTCTAGTCTACGACCCTTATAAACTTGTTTTATATCGAAGTTGCCGTGGTCTTTAACCGATCCCGTTCATTTTTACTAGAAATATTTTCTGTTATAAGGAAAACATGTGCACACAGTTTCATTGCGATATGTTAATTTTTTTTCGCGTTATGGCTCCCGGAACAAGAAAATTGCTTAGTCATAAAAGGGGCGGTGCCACACCCATTTTCAAAAATTTTAGTGTTTTCCAATTTAGTGTTATAATTCAATTTAGAAAGTAAAATTCTATTAATACAAAGCTTTTTTTCGCTAAGATATAGCTTATTTTCGTCCATGACCCTTTTAAAAATATTTTATATAAAAGTGGTCATGGTCCTTAACCGATTTCGTTAATTTCTTCAAAGCATTCCTTATAGTAAAGGCTACCTCTCTGCCGAAGCTTGTTACGACAGGTTTAACGATTTTTGATTTATGCTTAGTAATATTTGTAAAATAAATTTTATCAAAAGTGGGCGGTGCCACGCCCATTTTTTAAACTTTTTTTCAAATTTTTATCAAGAGTCTCAAAATCAGTCAAATTTCAACTTTCTAGGTGTATTATTTACTTAATAATCAGGTTTTTTGTGTTTTCCAAAATGTTATATATATAAAAAGTGGGCGTGGTTATCACCCGATTTCGCTCATTTTCAATACCAATCTATTCTGGGTCCAGATAAGCTCATGTACCAAATGTGGTGAAGATATCTCAATATTTACTCAAGTTATCGTGTTAACGGACAGAGGGACAGACGGACGGACGGACGGACATGGCTCAATCAAATTTTTTTTCGATACTGATGATTTTGATATATGGAAGTCTATATTTATCTCGATTCCTTTATACCTGTACAACCAACCGTTATCCAATCAAAGTTAATATACTCTGCGTGTAAAGCACGCTTAATATAAATAAAAAGATGATAAAGAAATTTTAAGGACTACGTTTATATAAATGGACCAAAAAATAGAAGGCAATACAGACATAGCCTTGTTGAATTTTGACTAAAAAACTTTAACAATAACTCTTGTAAAAGAATTTTGGGATTTAAAAGTATAAAGGTGGAGCGCAGTCATTCCATTTAAGGCAAACCATGTACTTGGGATTAACTAATTGATCATTTAAAATTTAAGCAAGCGCTCTGCCTTTATAATTTTAAATCCCAAAATTCTTTTACAAGAGCTATTGTTAAAGTTTTTAGTCAAAATTCAACTTCCACTTTTCTTTATTATTTGCTTTTGTGATTTTATTTATTTTTGCATTGTAGAAGAGCAAAAAATTGTGGCCAATTCCGCAAATTTATGTTTGTTGACATGACAAACATAATTTAAACGAGAAATTTCCTTTATGCGATCATGGCATTAAGTCATTGTAGACACATTCGTGCATTTGTATTGTGCTTATTTCATACACAAATAAGAAAGAAAAAATAATAATTCAGAACGAAGAAAGTATGTTTATACATTATTAACTACAAAGTCATTGAGGAATGTCATGAACAGCGGAACTTGTCGAATGTCGACACAGAAAGCGTTTAGTGCTTAGATTTATTAATGGATTAAATTATACATACACACGTACGGCATATTTTATGTGGCTTCATTGTGTTGAAATGACTGTTTTTACTTAATTACTTTTCTTTACGGATTTGCTATGTAAAGATGTTAATAACGTTTTAATACAACTCAAATCCGACAAACTTTTATCTGGTAACAAAGAGTCATTAAATACGTAATTTTGTGCAAGATCTGCGTAGGTCTATTGTGATGTCTCGAATAATTCTTAAGTTTAGCGTATACTTACTTACTTACTTAATAGGCGCTTAACAGTTTAAATGGTTATAGCGTTCAAAGAGACACGCCAGCAAATTCTCTGTTGAGCTAACTGGCGCAAATCAATCACACCAAGAATATATAAATCGCTTTCCACCTGGTCCCTCCAGCTACTGGTCATGGCCCTCTTAATGCATTCTTGCATAAGAAGGGCTTGAGCGAAACGGAGGGGTGTGTATGTGGGGCTGTATGTGAGGATTGGGTGCATGTGTTGTGCGAGTGCCCGGAGTACTCGGACATAAGGGATTTGGGTAGTTGTGGAGTTAATGTTGAAGAAGGTAGGGTTGATGTGAGTGGAGCGGTCTCTACTAGTCGGACTATTGATTTGCTCAATAGGTATGCTTTGGAGGTGTTTAGACGGAGGAGACGTGGTGGTGACCGTGGTGGTTAATTTGTGTGTGTGTTCGTGGATGTGGGGGGGGGGGGGGGGGGGGGGGGGGGGCGGGGGGGTTCTAATCCCACCTCACCCCTAGGCGGCCGGTCCGGAGTAGGTGGATACTCAACCGGAAGTGGCTTCGGCTGCGAAAGTCAGACCAAGACTTTAAAGTGGTACTACGGGGAACAGATAGCCCGCGGAGCTTGCTCCGTTTCTGTTCGTTTGCGGGTGGCCCCTTTGGGAGCATCGTGGTGGCTGTGGTTGATATCCGAATGCGGTAAGAGTTGGTCAGCTCGAATGTGGAGTTGCATTGCAACCGGGTGCCATGACCCATAGAATGGAAGAGGTGTTAGATAGGCCTCCAACCCTACCAAGGTGATGATGTGTCCACTCACATTATCGATTGGTACCAAGGTAAGCGAGCCTTGGGGGCTGGTCAGACCTGCTTTGACCTGTGTACTTGGTACATACGTGAGGTTAGGTCTTCGAAGACAGGTACTCACGTAAAACCTACACTCGCTGGTACCTCCAGCGGAGTGTGCTGTTTTCTTCCTCCGCTTCCATAGGCTGGTTTCGATAAAAAATACACTCATAGTATGAGCATCATTTTTCATTCGCATAACACGGCTGAGCCAGCGTAGCCGCTGTATTTTAATTCACTGGACTAGGTTTGCGTCAGTATAAAGCTCGTATTGCTCATCATTTCACCTTCTTCGGTACTTGGCGTGTTCGAGGAAATGATCGAGCACGTTTTGTGATCATGCCGTGCGTTTACAAGGCTAACACTCCAGCTATTAAGAGCGGCACATCTACCAGATCTAGAAGCAGCTAGTAGCATAGGTCCTAAAAAGCTTCTGATATTTGTGAAAAAGTAGGGAGTTTTTTATAATATAGGTATTGTTTTCTGGAAGAGTTTTTAACTTTCATCGCTGAGCAAAGTTCTGGTAAAACTATGGGCTTATTCAGTCTATGCGATGTACTCACGGGCCAGCCAGTTAAACCAAACCTAATCTCGTCGCCGTCACCTATGCGTAGAGGCCCATAAATCGTTCGAAGAACTTTTCTCTCGAAAACTTCCAAAGCTGCCCCATTTGATGTTGTCATTGTCCATGCTGCTGCGCCATGTAGCAGAACTGATATGGTAATTGAATTGTGGAGCATGATTTTCGTTTTCAGAAAGGGGACTTAACTTTTCAATTGCCTCAGCCGATTCGCAATGGCCTTCAATCGTTCGCACAACACCCTTGACAATACCTTAATTGCGATACTAAGAAAATTGATTCTGCGACAGCTGGTGCAGTTTGAAGGATCCCCCATCTTTTGGACGGGCTAAAAAACGCTTACATTCCAATCGTCGGGCATGCTTTCGTTCAACCATGTTTGGCAAAGAAGCTGGTGGATTCAGCCGCCATATTGGAAAGTTCCGCAGGCAATCCGTCAGCGCACGGGGCCTTGTAATTTTTTAGTCAGGTTATTGCTACTCTGACTTCGTCATAATCGCGTGGGGACACATTTGTTCCATCATCACCGATTGTGGGATCGGGTTAATCATTCCAGTCGCTGTCTTAATTTTATCCATTCAGGGGAGCAAAGGAGTGCCCCCTAGATCAACTGACCACTGTCTGTAACTATTTATAAAGTCACTATTCTCTTTCTTACAATACCTTTCCTTGGACTAGAAACTTCCTTCATTCGCCAGATTTTTTGGTAAAATTAACGGGCGTTATTTCTCTTGGCTAGCTGCTCAAGCTTCTTGCACTCACTTCTTTCTGCACCTGCTTTTTTCTTCCTGTAAATACGTCCCACTTTCCTTTTCAACTCGTTGTAACATTAACGCACTCTTCTTGTTGTGTTCCCTTTTAAGTCAGCTCTGTAGACAGCGTCCATTTTTTCGGTTGCAATACGGCATTCTTCCTCATACCAGTTGTTTCAACGTAGTTTCCGATAACATATTTTTTTCTTCGGCGGCTTTAGAGATATTCTCTCACGTCTCTTGCATTCCGTTGGATTGACTTAAGCTCTCAGAGAGAAAGTGTAAGAATTAAGTTGTGAAATCATTGTCAGTTCTTGTGTTTATTTTATTTGGTTGTTGCTGCTCAGAGGCGAGCGCGTATTTTGGCTGCAACGAGGTAGTGATCCGAGTACATTTTGGGTCCTAGAATCGTGCGTACAACTAAAATACTTGAGGCATGGCGTCCATTTTTCACGACGTTGTCGATCTGGTTACATGTATTTCGATGGGGGTTAGCCATATAGCTTAATGTATATCCTTATGATTTAACCTGATACTGGCTATGACTATGTTTGAGCACCGGCAAATTTATTCAGCTGCATCCCAATGGGCGAAGTTTCGTAGGGGTGGAGATAAACTTTTCCACCATGGGGCCAGAAACATTTTCTTTATCCACCCTGAAAATCGTCAAGCACGACTTTTGTATCATGGCGAGGGAAGCGGTCGTATGTGCGTTTTAGGCGCTCGTAGAAAGCGGCTTTCATGCATGGCTACTATAGTAAACATCACAATCTTTAATTGTCCTTTTTCATTGCTTTGTCCATGGCATTTCTTGAATAGCGGCGATGTCGGTTTTTGTTTTGAAGAAGGTCATCGGCACCCAATCTTATTAAGGGAACAGATGTTCCTGGTGCATTCCGTTAATTCATAGGCCTTTAAAAGTGTGCAGAGGTTCTCATCAAAAAGGGTTTTTTCTTTATGCGATGCTTGATTACTGTTTTCATTGCAGTCTAATTTTACGTGTTATGTCACAAGCCCAGTGAACAATCCGCCCAGCAGGAATGAGACATTTATGATACAAGTTTATATAGTGCGCCGCTTGATCGTAAAAAGCGCATATTAACAGCCGTACCTTATGGTCAGCAGTCGATGTTGATGAAGTCCCCCAACTAGCCGCCGTTAAACCGATTATAACGGGGTGGCCTAGATAGGTTTTCGTCTTTTCACATTACCTCAATGCCAAATGGATTTTCGGTGGCTCCTCAGAGGATACTTGGCCGGAAGCGAGCGAAAGTAGTGAGCTGCTTGAACTGCATGCAAACAGTGAAAACCTTTTTACACTTACGTGGACTCCTACGCGCGACTCCATCCTAGACGGGACGCACCTCTGTATTTCTGCAAGCCTTTTCTAATTTCAGTTTCATCCATTCTATTCTTTTCTTATGTATTTATCGCATATAAGACACATAAAGACACGCTTACCTATAGCATAGTGAGTGAAGTGTTTGAAGCGCATTTTAGCTTAAACTCATTTGTAATACTACCGAGAATCAGCTCGCTAAACTCAGTAAGAGCAGGACCTCCCCCTCCAACGATATTTGCACAAGTGAGAATTTATCTGAACAATTTGCAACACTTGTCGCCCGACGGGAGGTTGAAGGGATATTGTAAATGTTTTTCGTATTGCACTATATCTTGTCATTATGGAGCGCTTCATTTGTCGCAAAATCAACGACTTAGGTGACCAAGTGACTGCGAGGGGCTAACATCCATTGTAAGCAGTTGCAGTGATATTAGGAGATGAAGATGCAGAAGACTGCTGTATGCCTATAAAGTGGAGACTTTTTTGGTTTTGGTGTTTTGTCTGCTACTTTCATTCTGCTGTAACAGCATCCTCCACTTCATCAACGTCATCATCAGCAGCAACAACAGCCAGCACGCCAAAGTAAAGTACTTTGCAAGCTTGTAAGCTGGGAAATGCAGCACCTAGAACAAGAAGGAAGCAATGTAACTGTGCAACGCAATGCCAAGCTAATGGAAACAGTAAACTTTAATATCAGAAAAGCTAAACAGCATTTTCATTAACTTGAAGTGACGGCTCTGATATGCACTAACAACGTCTGCCGCTTGTCGAATGATGACAAAGAAGAATATCTACGAATTACGGAGCCCTAATTGCCACAGTTGGGCGCGCGCGTAACTGTCGCAGAACTGCCGAAGGCGGCGACAAAGACAAAAAAAATTAATGAAGAAAACAATAACAATTGTAGCAGCACTCAAATTGAGTACCGTTAAGGACTGCGCTGAGCAGAATCCAGTATGTGTTTTTTTTAAGTGAGACTTAAGCGCGTGGTTAAATGCACGCCTCCTAGGTAAGTAAGTACTTACAGGAGTACCTAACTATTGCCATCGGCATCAAACGAATTACGCATAGCTTAAGTGCAGCATGCAGCGACAATTTCTAAAAGCGAAATATAAAAAAAAACAAGTAAGGAAGGCTAAGTTCGGGTGTAACCGAACATTACATACTCAGTTGAGAGCTGTCGAGACAAAATAAGGGAAAATCACCATGTTGTAAAAAGAACCAAGGATAACCCTGGAATGTGTTTGTATGACATGTGTATCAAATGGAAGGTATTAAAGAGTATTTTAAGAGGAAGTGGGCCATAGTTCCATAGATGGACGCCATTTAGGGATATCGCCATAAAGGTGGACCAGGCCTGACTCTAGAATTTGTTTGTACGATATGGGTATCAAATGAAATGTGTTAATGATAATTTTAAAGGGGAGTGGGCCTAAGTTCTATAGGTGGACGCCTTTTGGGAATATCGTTATAAAAGTGGACCAGGATTGACTCTATAATGTGCTTGTACAATATGGGTATCAAACGAAAGGTGCTAATAAGTGTTTTAAAAGGGATTGGGCCTTAGTTCTATGGGTGGACGCCTTTTCGGGATATCGACATAAACGTGGACCAGGGGTGACTCTAGAATGCGTTTGTACGATATGGGTATCACAGGAAAGGTGTTAATGAGTATTTTAAAAGGGAGTGGGTCTTAGTTCTATAGGGGATACCTTTTCGAGATATCGCCACAAAGGTGGGCCATGGGTGATTCTAGAATTTTTTTGTACGATATGGGTATCAAATGAAAGGTGTTAATGAGTATTTTAAAAAGGCGTGGGTCTTAGTTCTATAGGTGAACGCCTTTTCGAGATATCGACATGAAGGTGGACCAGGGGTGACTCTAGAATTTGTTTGTACGATATGGGTATCAAATGAAAGGTGTTAATGAGTATTTTAAAAGGGCGTGGGTCTTAGTTCTATATGTGAACGCCTTTTCGAGATATCGCCATAAAGGTGGGCCATGGGTGATTCTAGAATTTTTTTTATACGATATGGGTATCAAACGAAAGGTGTTAATCAGTATTTTAAAACGGAGTGGGCCTTAGTTCTATATGTGGACGCCTTTTCGAGATATCACCATAAACGTGGACCAGGGGTGACTCTAGAATGTGCTTGTACGATATGGGTATCAAATGAAAGGTGTTAATGAGTTTTAAAACGGAGTGGGCCCTAGTTCTATATGTGAAAGCGTTTTCGAGATATCGACCAAAATGTGGCCCAGGGTGATCCAGAACATCATCTGTCGGGTACCGCTAATTTATTTATATATGTAATACCACGTACAGTATTCCTTCCAAGATTCCAAGGGCTTTTGATTTCGCCCTGCAAAACTTTTTCATTTTCTTCTACTTAATATGGTAGGTGTCACACCCATTTAACAAAGTTTTTTTCTAAAGTTATATTTTGCGTCAATAAACCAATCCAATTACCGTGTTTCATCCCTTTTTTCGTATTTGGTATATAATTATGGCATTTTTTTCATTTTTCGTAATTTTCGATATCGAAAAAGTGGGCGTGGCCATAGTCGGATTTCGGCCATTTTTTACACCAATACAAAGTGAGTTCAGATAAGTACGTGAACTGAGTTCAGTAAAGATATATCGATTTTTGCTCAAGTTATCGTGTTAAAGGCCGAGCGGAAGGACAGGCGGTCGACTGTGTTTAAAAACTGGGCGTGGCTTTAACCGATTCTCCCTTTTTCACAGAAAACAGTTATCGTCCTAGAATCTAAGTATCTACCAAATTTCACAAGGATTGGTAAATTTTTGTTTGACTTATGGCATTAAAAGTATCCTAGACAAATTAAATGAAAAAGGGCGGAGCCACTCCCATTTTGAAATTTTCTTTTATTTTTGAATTTTGTTGCAACATATCATTACTGGAGTTGAATGTTGACATAATTTACTTATATACTGTAAAGATATTAACTTTTCTTTTAAAATTTGAATTTAAAAATTTTTTTTTTAAAAAGTGCGCGTGGTCGTTCTCCGATTTTGCTAATTTTTATTAAGCGGACATATAGTAATAAGAGTAACGTTCCTGCTAAATTTCATCATCATATCTTCAACGGCTGTCAAACTACAGCTTCCAAAACTTCCAAATTACCTTCTTTTAAAAGTGGGCGGTGCCACGCCAATTGTCCCACATTTTACAAATTTTCTATTTTGCGTCATAAGTTCAACTCATCTACCAAGTTTCGTCGCTTTATCGGTCTTTTGTAATGAATTATCGCACTTTTTCGGTTTTTCGAAATTTTCGATATCGAAAAAGTGGGCGTGGTTATAGTCCGATATCGTTCATTTTAAATAGCGAACTGAGATGAGTGCTCAGGAACCTACATACCAAATTTCATCAAGATACCTCAAAATTTACTCAAGTTATCGTGTTAACGGGCAAACGGACAGACGGACGGACGGACGGCTCAATCGAATTGTTTTTCGATACTGATGATTTTGATATATGGAAGTCTTTATCTATCTCGATTCCTTTATACCTGTACAACCAACCGTTATCCAATCAAAGTTAATATACTCTGTGAGCTCTGCTCAACTGAGTATAAAAAATAGTTCAACTTTGCTAAGCTGAAAGTTTTTGTGCAAAAGGATTTTCAGGAGGGGAGCCACACAAAGTAGAAATCGTAAAAATATAAGACAGATGGGAGAGCAGGAAGAAATTTAAAATTTGTGTGAAGCTTTAATTATATCTTTAGAAGTGGATGTGGGCTTAGTAGAGCAGTCCGCTTTCGGACTCGCAAGAAATATCCCAAAAATATTTGGCGTTTAGCGGCCGATGATTATGAGAGATCGTAATCCGTCTGAAAAATAGTAAAACTAAAGATGGCGGCGCACAGTTCGTGAATGTTATTTAGAGTAGGGCAGACGCCTTTCCTCAAAAGAGCTCGACATCTGGGGAATCTGCGGTACGAAACGTTTCCTTATGACAGATAATGGGAAGCATAAGGATAAAGATAAGTCATTAGACACGGCGCTGCAAAGAGTTATTAAAACGTAGAGAAAATAAAATGAAAGTTGTACTCCCGAGGAGGTTCTAAAGTACATTGCTATATAGGCTGCAGACTTGGTTGCAGGCTTGGTTGCACTTCAAAGTGGGAGGTGTATGAAGCCACAAAGTCGGTAGGCGAGGGCACGCCGCAGGGCGGAGTATTTTCACTTCTGCTATGGACGGTGGTCAACAGATAACTTTTCAGGCGGTTTCGTTTAGTACGCTAGATGACGTTGCAGTGGTCATAAGTGGAAATTGCCTTCCAACAATTAGCTCTTTGGTGAGTCGGGCGCTTCGTGGTATACATAGCTGGGCATCTAATGTAGCGTTGAGTGAAAAGGTAAAGAAGACTGTAAACTGCCATCGTTTTTACTTAGAGGCATAAAATCCCGAATTAGTATAGGTCTGATCTAGTGGAAGTGAATCTACAGAAGACACCATCTACCAAATATCTAGGAATCATTCTAGACACTAAACTATCGTGGAACTTAAAAGTGTAGGAGAGAGTGAAGGAGACCTCGACCGAACGTTATGTATGTAAAAGAATACTGGTATGTACGTGGGATCTTTCGATACTCTCATTGGATTTAAACAGTAATTTTAGAGGCCACTCTATGCTACGTAGTCTTTATTGTCAAAAACACAAAAAACCCTATCCCAAAAAATTTGAGGTAAAATGTAGGCTATCAACGCTCAGCATAATAGAAGTCCTATAAACAGCCCCTGCCGCTGGAATGTATGCTATTCTACACATTGCCCCTTTAGACCTGCGAGGAGAAGAACATAGCATTGACAACTGAAACGAGGCTCATGGTCTCTGAGCAGTCTGAGCACAAATCGTATGGCCATATTAGTTTATACCTTGTTTCCACCTGCATTTCAATGGGTCTCACTAAGACACGATAGACTTGGATATTGACGCAAGAGCGCTCAAATGACATACGAGACAATATACGCGCATACCGATGGTTGCAAATGGTTGGAAGAAGCAGGGTCTGAGCAGATCCGGAAATAAACTGATCCTATAAGAAAGTAGATGTAGATGTATTGTGCCCATGACCTGGTTTTTGATAGGGTTTTTTAGTATGGTCGTTGAGTAAGCTTCTGGTAACTCTATGGACACATTCAGTCCATGTAAAATCCTCACGAACACGGCAGTTTAACTTAACCCAAAATAGAGAAAAGAAAGATCTTTCGCTAAGTAAGACGGTTTGATGATGGGCGGCAGAATGTTGGCCACCGGGAACCACCATCCTTCGTAGTCTATAATATTGCTTTCACTCTATTGTTAGTTGGATTTGGATCAGGTGTATATTGGCTTGTATTTCAAAGGAGCCTTCTCGATAATAGGCCGCGTCGGAAAGTAAGGCAACCTTAAGAAATGCCACTGTGCCGGACTTATTCTTTCACCCGCATTTAATATGAGACCCATTGAGAACAATTTTTACGCAGGTGGATTCACTCAGAATATTTATGTACAAAGATAGGAGCAGAGAAGGAGGAGCAAGCTGAAGAAAGAAATGAAGAAACTACAAAAAATTCGTTTGACTAGGAAAGCTAAAGCATGTGGAATTCAATGTGTTCCGTAATGGAATAGCAGGGGAAAGAAAAACGTAACTTAAGAAAAAAGGGTGTGAAGGAGAGAGATTAAGAGATCCCTCTAAGAGTACCTTGCAGCATCAAGACTTGTCCAGCGCTTATGAGGCATGGTTGACCCAACTGCACGAAATGGTGACTACCCATGAGGCCGAAGGAGTAAGTCGAAGACAGTTCGATGAGACAGTGATAAGCTGAGATCGATAAAATAGATTTAAAGAGGAAGAAATAACCCAGCCTCAGAACCGTAGGTTTGTAAGCCGTATTAAAATGTCAAAGGTCTAGAGCAAAGAGACCCAAATATAGAGAAGGTAGTAACTTCGAAATCTGCAAGTTACAAAGAAGTAGGAGGATAATGCGAGAGGGGAGTGGCAATATGCCATCAACAGAGGGTACGTATGTGTAAATGGGTGACAATCTAGATAACATTAAAACTACGGTTTTCTCGGATAGGCCAAAATGAGGTAACATTTAGATGCGAGTGGATATCTGTAAAATTTGAAATACCCTCAATTCGGTACACGAACTTGCAATGGCAAAAGGGAGTTTTTCCCGATATTGATGGTCTTTTGTCGGATGTCGATTCATTACGTTCCAGTAACATGCACCATTAAGGTACAGGACCGACTATCTCGGGAACGATTCAATATGACCGCATTGAACCTTCCAGGTCATCTCGACCTGCCAGCCCCAGTTTCAATTAGAAACTTGGGATTGCCAGAGTCTCTCTCGCCTTCTTAATGTGTAAATGATAAATTCATATTTGTAACGAGTTTCGCCTCGCGTAATGGAGGACATCCAGCGGAGGAGGCATATATTGGTAAAATCAGCCACCTTATTACCACTATAGGTCCTATGTTGGTTTAGTTTTATCATAGGAAAAGAAATGTAACTAACACGATTAACCCAGGTTGATGGACGGATATATAGTTGGAGTCAAAGTATGGCTTACGGTCGATACGATAAAATTCCTATGATTTTTTCTGTAATTAAGTGTGCAAATATTTCCTTAATTTTATGCGATATGCGTCAAGTCAGCTTTCTTTTGCAATCCGACTGGCACTTTGAATTATGATTTAAGTTTTTCTTTTACAACATGCGCCATTTCGTTCAGTTCCTTCGAAGTGCGAAGAATATTTTTAGAACAAGGCTGTGTCTGTGTGTATATCCTTATTGCTGGCAATTCTTAATAATTTTAAACATAAACTCATAACTGTTTTCAGGTGCTTCGTTGAAAGCTTCATACATTATATTTGTGTATGTGTGCGTCAACTTAAGATGCAAGCAGTTTATGGAAAATCGATAAAAAAAGTTTTTTTTTTAACAGCGAAAGCGTGAAATGAACTGCGGCTCGATTAAAGGCAAATCGCTACTTTTAAAATGGGTTTTACCAAACACGATAGAGATTCTTCGAACTCATACTTATTCAGTAGAAGCTGTCAAAGACCGAAATACCCCCATCGGGTTAGGAAGCTTAGAGTATATCCGCGACAGGTATGCCTGTCATAAAATGCGTCTATTTTATCCTTTCAAGTGGATGCTAGCGCAATTTACAGCTTCTCCAACTCAATAATACTCCCCAAAAACTTTAAGGAATGTCTTTATCGCTAAAACAGAACAACAAAGACCGAAATCGAGAGCAGCGGGTACGTCGGCTTGGCCATGTTATGCGAATAAAAGATGGTGATCTGGTTAAAAGAGTATTCTTATCGGAGCCCGCCCACGGAAGCAGAGGAAGTGGGCGACTTCACTCCGGTGGAAGGACCAGGTTGAAAGCGATTTAAATTATCAGAACTGAAGGGAAACTGAAGCCAGGCGCTATCAGTTATTGAGGTCTTAACAGTTTGTAATCGATAAACTTTCGATTTCTTATTGATGTGATGCATGGTTTTATTTCTTATCGAAGATTTATCGCTTAGTTGTCGGCGAGTTAAAGACAAGCCGTTGATTAGTTACAAATTTCCTAAAGTTTAAACATTTTATCGACGAATTATCGGGTTGTCGTAAAAAAATTATCGATTTTTTATCAAAAAGTTTCCGATGGCTTTTCAATAAAGAAAAGAAAATAAATACCTCATATAGACTGAATTTGCCCGAAGAATTACAAGAATTTGTTTGAATATTTAACCGAAAAATCCCAGTTAGGTAACATGGCTTATGTTATTGAATAACTCCATCTTCTTAGAAAATTCTAGAATTTTTCTATGACCAAGCCTAATTGCTGCCTAGATATCCGGCAACTCTGCCGCCCCTATAGCTGCAGCCCGGAACTGGTGAACACGAACACAGAACGTGCTCAACCGCTTCCTTCTTCAGCTCGCAATGCCTATACCTGCTGTCACTGACGAGGCCTAAGTTATAAGCATGTGACGCCAGAATGCGGTATCTAGCTAGTGTGTCCATCGTAAGCCTTAAGATTTCTCTTCTCAGTGATGTGAGAAACTTTGTGAGTCTAACATCGCAGGCTTTGCACATGATCTTAGAAGTTTCGCAGCCGCGCACTTCTGCCTACGCCTTTCCTGCTTGATGGATTATATTAAACCCTGTCTCTTCTTGATTTTTCCTAAATGTATTGTGACGTTTAGCATTAAAACATCGAGTGCTAAGCCCTTCTCTGCCAACTAATCGTCGTTTTATCACCAGAAACCTATTATAGGTACATAAAAAGCATTCAGCGAAACATTTCCAAAGTTTCTTTGCATTCCAGGAAACTTCTTGATGAAGTATTTTATCAATCGACGCTTGACTAGCAATGCTTACATTGACGCGATTGTAGCTTAAGCACGCTTCCGCCAGAATTTCTGCTACTTTCTTCACGGTTAAAATTTCCGCCTGAAGGACACTGCAGTGATCTGGAAGCCCGTAGAATCCCTTCCGTAAATTTGGAATCATCGGTATACATGCGTTTAGTATTTTCTGCCATTTTCGCACTTTTGCGTCAATCTTCCGGATCTTTTGTGACTTTTGTGCAAAATAATAAAAAATAAGCTTTACGTAGACGCAATTTCATTCTACAGGTAGAACGGATAGGGTTGGGTTTTTTTAAAAGATAATTTTTTTCTACTCCGCCTCCGAGCTTGCATCTCTTATTTTCTCTTTCTTTTTGTCTTCAGTTTTGAAAGAAAATGGTGCCTTCCTTAATTATTGGTTTCCTTTAAGTCCTCTCAAGTTATTGAGTTTGAGGTTTTGCTTACCGATCATGATCAAAACTGGCAAAATTCAATTTCAGGGACACATATCGAGACAACTTTTGAACTTATTTTTACTCCAAATATGAAGAGGTTTAGAGATACATATGTATATCTCTGCTAGTGCGCCAACCATTTAAAATTATCATCTAAGATATGATAAAGCAAAAAATTATTCAAATGGGATCATACAACTGGATGAAAGTTTAGTAAAAGCTGAATGCTACAGCCCGCACGTGCTTCAACTAAACTCAACGCCAGTTGGGTCTGTCGTTGCTATACCTGCAACAACTTTTGCAAACCCCACTACCCGTATCATATTTAATTTTAGCTCACATTCAAAACTTGGACTTGACTTTGCGCTGTAACAAGGTTGCAAGATCTACATCAAAAAAGCGATTAGAACGTGTGGCCATCGCCGCAGATGAAGCGTAGCAAAAACTTTTTGCACAGAACAAAGTTGCTTGCAACATGTTGGAGAATGGCGGCTGATGATGGCGCGACTGTGTTATGTTCTGTGATCTGCAAGTTATTCATTGCGGCATGTGAAATGTGAAGCGAAAAGTTAGGTTAAGTGCCATTTTAGTGGTGGAAGGGGTGTGCTAAATATGCAACATGCTGCTATTACAACCAAAACTAAACATCAACAGATTTCCCAACGGTATATTAAACTTGCTTTCAAAAGTCTTACTAAGCATTGCAACACATTGAGTTGCATGGAAAATTACAAAATTTGCTTACATCTAAACAATTTTACAAATCAAAAGCAATTTGCTAAGTTGGATTATGAAAATTGCTTAAGAAATTAAACTGCACTTTAGTGGTTGTGCGTAAAAGCCGTCAACGCCATTGACGACGCCTCCGTTTGGGTTGTTTCTTTTTCAAATTTAAATCGTGTGCACGTGCGTTCACTAATGCCGTGCAGCTTTTATGTTTCCCTACCTTCGCAAAGATTAAATGAGGGTGTACGGCAACTCAGTTATTGTGCGGTTATAAATTCCTTATTTACGAGTTGCAAATTTTGCATTGGCACTGGCAGATTGTGGCGTTTGTTGGTTTGATGCTGTGGCTTTGGCAAGAGTGCATCTGCAGAGAAAATCAAAGTGTTGTTACTCAATAACAGCCGTAATTGCAAAACTGGTCAAAGTACTGGCAAATATTCACTGAGGATTGTACGCTTCATAGAAAAAGTAGTTATAATCAAAGGCACTGATAAAGAGGAAGAAATAACGGTGGTTCCTTTTGCTTCAAATGAAGTTGGTCTTGCTTTTATGCGGTTTGTGTAGTTAGCATTTGGCATAAACAGTTGTAATTTTTTTCAGCTTATTATTGTCTTGTCGCAAGTTATGGAATAATATTCAGTTTGATGTTTAAAACGTCATAAGTGAAGTATGCGAGAAATTTAATTGTGAAATAATCTTAATATATAAAAAACACGTGTCACACAATTGAGGCCAATGGAGCCCTAAACTACTGAACCGATGTTGAATTTGTTTTGCACTCAGTGTGTAGTTTGATCTAACTTGAAATATAGGAGAGTGACTGGGTGACTAGGGTCTCGAGATATAGGCCAAAACGTGGACCCGGGTACCCCTAAAATATGGATATCAAATGAAAGCTGTTGATGAGTGCTTTAGTAGAGGGTAATTTTCATACCCCTGGGTGACTAGGGTCTCGAGCTATAGGCCAAAAAGTGGACCCGGGTACCCCTAGAATGTGTTTATAGAATATTGATATCAAATGAAAGCTGTTGATGAGTGCTTTAGTACAGAGTAATATATTATCCAGAGACGGACTGGGTCTGGGATTAGGATTAGGACTGGGACTGAGACTCGGAGTGGGACTGGGACTGGAATAAAATACATACCGCCTTCTGGGACAGGCAACAATGGATGCAGAAGAATGAGAAGAAATTGAGAGAATAGAAAGGATAAAAGTTAGAAGGAGAAGGAGATTGAGAAAGAGATAGAATGAGGGGAAGATGGAGATAGATGAAGCGAAAAAGACTGAAGGAGGAGTGAATAAAAGGATTAGGAAAAAGTGAAGAGGGGGGAGGGCAGAGTCAAACGGAAAGCGCTTATTAAAATGTATGCAGATTGGCCAAATTTAGGGCAGGACAACGTCTGCCGGGTCTTTTAGTACTACTACATAAGTAAAGATAATTTTATTATACTCATAATTTGACTTATTCATCTGACAGATCAGTTATTCGAAATTTCTTAGGATTTGTTACAATAATAATAATAATAGATAACAAAGACACACAACTACATATCACACCAATACTCAACTGATAGATTTTACTGACCAGTTTCTTTTGTTGCCACTAACTTTTTAGCTTTCATGTTATATGTTGTTATATTACACATGCATTCCTTATTAACCAAGCTTAAATTGTCAAATTGCTCCAAATTTTTTTCTTAAAATCTTGTACTCTTTACGAAGTAAAACTTTATCTGTCATTGAATTTATTTTATTGTTTAATTATAAAAGCAATTGAACAAAACAATGTCGTAGTTTATTTTCTCTTTTGTGCAACTCCTGTTGCCATAGTTTAACATGCTCATACATATGTACACCCAAATAATTTGCTCAACCCCTGCTACAGAAAAACAACTTGATTGATTTTCAATACAAAACATATCTTGCAATGACTTCGATAAAATTAAATCGCAAAAGAATTTATAGAGTCATTTATTATTATATGTGTATTTAGTTCGATTGATTTGACATCACTTGTGCACATTATTATTCCGCCCAACAGCTAACCAATAATAGTCAGTTGTCCTTTCCGGACATTAGCCTTATGCAGCAAAGCAAGTCAATCTCACGCCCCAATTCAATACACATCGAAATAGTAAAGGTTTTGAGCGAATGAAATATTGTTTACCCCATAGTAAAGCATATCTATGACTACACATCATAGTTGGGTATATTGCTGAAAAAATTTAGTGTATTGCGAACAACAAGCGCGGTGTTACACTGAAAACCAAAAATAAATTACACGCAAACATATTCATAGCTTCTGATAACAA
The DNA here is from genome assembly GCF_040869045.1 of Eurosta solidaginis. Lineage (NCBI taxonomy): Eukaryota > Metazoa > Arthropoda > Insecta > Diptera > Tephritidae > Eurosta > Eurosta solidaginis. The sequence goes on along the minus strand of NC_090319.1, from coordinate 341,187,993 downwards.
GAAGGGTACCGGTGCGTGTACGTAACATTTTTTTATACTCAGTTGAGCAGAGCTCACAGAGTATATTAAGTTTGATTGGATAACGGTTGGTTGTACATATATAAAGGAATCGAGATAGATATAGACTTCCATATATCAAAATAATCAGGATCGAAAAAAAATTTGATTGAGCCATGTCCGTCCGTCCGTTAACACGATAACTTGAGTAAATTTTGAGGTATCTTGATGAAATTTGGTATGTAGGTTCCTGAGCACTCATCTCAGATCGCTATTTAAAATGAACGATATCGGACTATAACCACGCCCACTTTTTCGATATCGAAAATTTCGAAAAACCGAAATAATGCGATAATTCATTGCCAAAGGTGGCTAAAGCGATGAAACTTGGTAGATGGGTTGACGTTATGACGCAGAATAGAAAATTAGTAAGATTTTGGACAATGGGCGTGGCACCGCCCACTTTTACAAGAAGGTAATTTAAAAGTTTTGCAAGCTGTAATTTGGCAGTCGTTGAAGATATCATGATGAAATTTGGCAGGAGCGTTACTACTATTACTATATATGTGCTAAATAAAAATTAGCAAAATTGGATGAAGAACACGCCCACTTTTTAAAAAAAAATTTTTTTTAATTCAAATTTTAACAAAAAATTTAATATCTTTACTGTATATAAGTAAATTAAGTCAAAATTCAACTCCAGTAATGATATGATGCAACAAAATACAAAAATAAAAGAAAATTTCAAAATGGGCGTGGCTCCGCCCATTTTCATTTAGTTTGTCTAGAATACTTTTAATGCTATAAGTCGAACAAAAATTTACCAATCCTTCTCAAATTTGATAGAAGCATAGATTCTGTGACGGTAACTGTTCTCTGTGAAAATGGGCGAAATCGGTGGAAGCCGCGCCCAGTTTTTATACACAGTCCACCGTCTGTCCTTCCGCTCGGCCCTTAACACAATAACTTGAGCAAAAACCGATGTATCTTTACTAAACTTAGCCCACATACTTATCTGAACTCACTTTATCTTGGTATAAAAAATGGCCGAAATCCGACCATAACCACGCCCACTTTATCGATATCGAAAATTACGAAAAATGAACAAAATTCCATAATTCTATACCAACTACGAAAAAAGGGATGAAACATGGTAACTGGATTGGTTTATTGACACAAAATATAACTTTGGAAAAAACTTTGTAAAATGGGTGTGACACCTACCATATTAAGTAGAAGAAAATGAAAAAGTTCTACAAGGCGAAATCAACAGCACTTGGAACCTTGGCAGGAATACTGTTAGTGGTATTGCATATATAAATAAATTAGCAGTACCCGACAGATGATTTTCTGGATCACCTGGTCCACATTTTGGTCGATATCGCGAGAACGCCTTAACATATACATCTAAGGGCCAGTCGCTTTTAAAACCCTCACTAATACTTTTAAATTGATATCCATATCGTACAAATACATTCTAGAGTCACCCTGGCCCACCCTAATGGCGATATCTCGAAAAGGCGTCCACCTATAGACCTAATGCCCACTCCTTTTTAAAATGCTCAGTAACATCTTTCGTTTGATACCCATATCGTACAAACATTCTAGAGTCACCCCTGGCCCACCCTAATAGCGATATCTCGAAAAAGTGTCCACCTATAGACCTAATGTCCACTCCCTCTTAAAATGCTCAGTAACACCTTTCGTTTGATACCCATATCGTACAAACATTCTAGAGTCACCCCTGGCCCACCCTAATGGCGATATCTCGAAAAGGCGTCCACCTATATACCTAATGCCCACTCCCTCTTAAAATGCTCAGTAACACCTTTCGTTTGATACCCATATCGTACAAACATTCTAGAGTCACCCCTGGCCCACCCTAATGGCGATATCTCGAAAAGGCGTCCACCTATAGACCTAATGCCCACTCCCTCTTAAAATGCTCAGTAACACCTTTCGTTTGATACCCATATCGTACAAACATTCTAGAGTCACCCTTGGTCCACCTTTATGGCGATATCTCGAAAAGTCGTCCACCTATAGAAATAAGGATTACTCCCTTTTAAAATGCTCAGTAACACCTTTCGTTTGATACCCATATCGTACAAACATTCTAGAGTCACCCCTGGCCCACCCTAATGGCGATATCTCGAAAAGGCGTCCACCTATAGACCTGATGTCCACTCCCTCTTAAAATGCTCAGTAACACCTTTCGTTTGATACCCATATCGTACAAACATTCTAGAGTCACCCCTGGCCCACCCTAATGGCGATATCTCGAAAAGGCGTCCACCTATAGACCTAATGCCCACTCCCTCTTAAAATGCTCAGTAACACCTTTCGTTTGATACCCATATCGTACAATCATTCTAGACTCACCCCTGGCCCACCCTAAAGGCGATATCTCGAAAAGGCGTCCACCTATAGACCTAAGGCCCACTCCCTCTTAAAATGCTCAGTAACACCTTTCGTTTGATACACATATCGTACAAACATTCTAGAGTCACCCCTGGCCCACCCTAATGGCGATATCTCGAAAAGGCGTCCACCTATAGACCTAATGCCCACTCCCTCTTAAAATGCTCAGTAACACCTTTCGTTTGATACCCATATCGTACAAACATTCTAAAGTCACCCTTGGTCCACCTTTATGGCGATATCTCGAAAAGGCGTCCACCTATAGAACTAAGGATTACTCCCTTTTAAAATACTCATTACCACCTTTCATTTGATACCCATATCGTACAAACATATTCTAGAGTCACCCCTGGTCCACCTTTATGGCGATTTCTCGAAAAGGCGTGCACCTATAGAACTAAAGCCCATTCCCTTTTAAAATACTCATTATCACCTTTCATTTGATACCCATATCGTAACACATTCTAGAGTCAGCCCTGGTCCACCTTTATGGCGATATCCCTAAATGGCGTCCATCCATAGAACTATGGCCTACTCTCTCTTAAAATACTCTTTAATACCTTCCATTTGATACACATGTCGTACAACCACATTCCAGGGTTACCCTAGGTTCATTTTCCTACATGGTGATTTTCCTTATTTTGTCTCCATAGCTCTCAACTGAGTATGTAATGTTCGGTTACACCCGAACTTAGCCTTCCTTACTTGTTTAATGATATAAAAGAGTTACATACACATAAAAAAAATGCGAGTGACGCTTACATATACATATATACGTGTAAAAAACAAAAAACTATCCTAAAGCCAAAAAACCTATTTCATGGGGCGGATATTTTGGATGTGGAAACGCGAGCCAAATGCGACTCAACTCTGATAGGCCCAGTCGATGGCTTCGATAGTCGATGCTGATACTACTTTTGTGCAACTTTTCCATGTTTGGAATGATATATTGGTCTATGTTCCAGTGTATATCCTGTAGACTTCGTAGGTATTTAGAGGCAAATTCTTAACTTTTTTGTTCATGCAATATGAAAGGAGTATTCCTGATTTGTAGTACACCTCCGATGAGGTCAAAGCATATCCAACCTAATTTACGCTGTGTTGTCGATGTCATTGAAGTTCTCCAAATGCTTTAATGTGTCGCCTCCTCATTTCTTATTTGCTCTCTTCTACACTTTTCTGCTGTATTTGAAGGACTCGCTTCTATGACAAAGGACATACACTGTGTGATTCTTGGTGTCCTCGTGGCATAGCCGTGATCCTCTTGACAGCTGGCTGCATTCTAGGCCTCCAGAAATCTGCTTTTCCGCATATGCGAGAAAGCTCTTGCTTTATTTAGGTGTTCCTTGCTGTAGGCAACATTGAACGCCGGTCTTTCTTTTGCAATACCAGCCGGTTTTACTGAGTGTGGTAATCTCTCTTTAGGACTGATTATAGCCTTCGTTCTTGTTTTAAAATTCTCTTTATCTTTGCCTTCGTCTTCATAATATTTGTGTTCATCTTATGTCGTTTTCGCCTTCGCCTTCGTTTCAGATTTTTTATTTCTAAACTTTCGTCTTCGCTTTCGGCTTCGATTTCGCCATTGTCTTCCTTTCCGTTTTCGGCCTCGTTTTCTTTATATCGGTCTTTTTCTTTATCTTCGCCTTTCTCCTGATCCTTGTCTTAGTAATATGCTTTTGTTATGATGTTTTTCTTGGTATTGGTCCTGAACTTGGTCTTGGTCTTAGTCTTAATCTTGGTCTTGGTCTTGGTTTTGGTCTTCTTCTTGGTCTTGGTCTTGGTCTTGGTCTTGGTCCTGGTCTTGGTCTTGGTCTTGGTCTTGGTCTTGTTCTTGCTCTTGGTCTTGGTCTTGGTCTTGGTCTTGGTCTTGGTCTTGGTCTTGGTCTTGGTCCTGGTCTTGGTCTTGGTCTTGGTCTTGGTCTTCGTTCTGGTCTTGGTCTTGGTCTTGGTCTTGGTCTTGGTCTTGGTCTTGGTCTTGATCTTGGTCTTGGTCTTGGTCTTGGTCTTGGTCTTGGTCTTGGTCTTGGTCTTGGTCTTGGTCTTGGTCTTGGTCTTGGTCTTGGTCTTGGTCTTGGTCTTGGTCTTGGTCTTGGTCTTGGTCTTGGTCTTGGTCTTGGTCTTGGTCTTGGTCTTGGTCTTGGTCTTGGTCTTGGTCTTGGTCTTGGTCTTGGTCTTGGTCTTGGTCTTGGTCTTGGTCTTGGTCTTGGTCTTGGTCTTGGTCTTGGTCTTGGTCTTGGTCTTGGTCTTGGTCTTAGTCTTGGTCTTGACCTTGGTCTTGGTCTTGGTCCTGGTCTTGGTCTTGGTCTTGGTCTTGGTCTTGGTCTTGGTCTTGGTCTTGGTCTTGGTGAAATCTACAGATTAATTTGGTCTATGTGAGCTCGTCATGTACCGGCCAGTTCAACTTTGGTCTTGGTACAATGTGCCCATGCATGCAGCATATTTATTTATGCCATTGTGTGCGTCTTTGGGCGACTTACGTATTCACATTTCTTAACTGATTTCCTGTACTCAAATAAATGTAATGTTGTTTTTGTACATATGTAGCTACTTTTGCTGTTGCTTTTCAGTGGCATTTATTTTTAACAGATGAACAAAAATTGTGCTTTTTAGAATAGTGCTTACGTATGTGTAAGTATTGAAGTTTATTTTCTGTGCAATTTTTTGAGGACAAACTTCGCATAATTTCCTATTTAGGAATTTGTTTTTGTACACTTATACTATTTGTGAAAATGCTCACATATGCATACATATGTATTAATGTACGTGTAATTTTGTGAATATGGGCATTTCTGTATTCTGTGAGTGTAGTTTCATTATGAATATCTGCTGCTTATGGGCGCATATTGTGGAAAATTGAACGAAACATATTGATGAGAAAATATTATAGTTGAGCATCCTTCTTGAATGTGGACGCTGGAACTACAGCAAATCAACCGAAACGGGACGTTAACAAATATAACTGGCCATTTCACATCAAAAGAAATAAAAACAAAATTCAAGCGTATCAACATATTAACATTTTGTTATATCATATATATATATTACTTCAAAAAAGGGAAAGGCCTAAGCTTCACCGAGCATTTGGAAATTATACCCAATAAGGTATTGATTGCAGTCGATTTTTCATCTTTGCTAAAAACCTTCAATTGGGCGACCATGTGGATTTTGGCAAAAGCCTTAAGTTATGGATCATTGAAGCTTTCTGCGTCTGTTTGATTAGACACTTCGTTATAAAAATAAGTTAAGGCCACTCCGTGCCAAGTTTAAAAACAATTTATTCATTAGAATACTCAAACAGCAGCTGTTAAAATCCGCAGGGTGAAAAAAAATCTTCGGACGGCCTAAGGAACAGAGTAGATGTAATACCATTGTTAAAATTCAGTTTTTAGGCGAATGGCACCGAATTTTTCGGTTACAGCAACATTTGTTTTTGGCAGCTTCTAAAATTTGTCTGTCATGTGGAACCGAAATATGTCCCACATTGTTAGAAGAGATAGCAAGTATTATTCGACATACAATCCGGAAATTGTACCCGATTGTAAACTTATGACGAAATTAAGTTAAAAGGACCAACAGAAGGATCCTAAATATAACCTTGATTCTCCAGATAAAAGAAAAATTACACTAAAATAATGAACCCGAAATTACACGCAAGTAATCCTAAAATTTATTCTTAAATGTCCCTAAAACCATTCAAAATTAACTATGAAATATTCCAAAAGTTATGACGGAATTTGTTATTAAAATCATCCCGAAATTATCCCAAAAGCCCACCAAAAACCATAACCGATTTCGAAGCAGTACTCTAAAATTACTCTAGCATGACCGCAAAAAGATCACGAAGTGGTCTTAAAACGATCCTGCAGTGATTTCAAAAAAGTCCCTTCTAATCTTGAAAATATCATGAAGTGAATCCGAAAGGAGCCTGAAATAGCTCCTAACACCAAAGTTACCCCTGAAAGTTTACGAAATTGCCCCAAAACAGTTTCCAAACCCATTACGAAATGACACAGAAGTGATCCTTCAACGGTACCAAAAGACCCTAAAGTAATGCAGAAACTACCCCAAAATTGCAAGAGTTTCCATCCCCGAATTTACCCTTATATGACACTGAAGTGACCTTAAATTTACCATGCTGACATGAAAGTATATACGTCACACTTGCATTAAGGATTGAATCAGATAGATAATGGTGTTAGAGTCGTTGCAATTGAAAAGGTGGTTGGTGCCATGTGTGGAAACTTAACAAGCGGTATATACATGTTGTATGTCGGGGTTGATTCTCGATAAGCAAGAGTTTAACCTAAGTCAGTATCCAGATTGAAATTGAGATAGAGTGACTCGCTTTTCCCTGAGGAGGTTTCTTTCCTCAGCTGCAAATTAAGACTATTTTTCTTAAAGAACTGGTTTCACAGGGCAGTTGTCATTCTCTTCTTTTTCAAACGGCTAAGTTCCAAGCTCCGGATTTCTTAATAGTGGTTACTTCATAAATTCCAACAAGGCCGGGCCTCTTCAATCAGATGTTTGCGTATTCAGCAGAAACTGTTTTTTTAGCATTTCATTTTTCTCCTTTATGGTGTGTATTCTCGCCTCACTGTGTAAGTGATATTCTGGAGACATAAAAAGACATCCCGTGGAAGTTCTGAACAGCGGTGTTTTGACAGGCTTGAAGTTTATTCCAGTGTGTTTCTTTTAGGCTCGGCGAACATTTTGGCGACAGGTAGCATACAATTGACGGCCAATTGCTTTAAAAGTGTTTACGAACACTTATTTATCTTTGATCTATGTGCTGCCGGCAAGAACCTTGAGAATTTTGTTGCGGCTCTGAGCTTAAGGCAAGATTACGTCTGCATGCTCGCCGAAATGTAGATCCGAATCGAACGTTACACCCCAGAATATTTGTCGAACTGATGTCAATGCTGAAATGTAGATCTTGATCGACTGCCACACCCAGTGTATTTGTCCATCTGATGTCGCAATAAATTGCAGATTTTGGCAGCCTCAGTATTAGCAAATCTTATCAAGGATAAATAAGGTTAGTATCGAAATATTTTAAATCGGAAGCAAGTCAACTTTGTTCTATCTCTTGCTAATTTCTGCAGCTTGAAGGCATTTGACTGAAAACAATATAATATATAGAGTAGGCTTTGACAAAGCGTGTGGAAAGCTTTCGCTTCCGATATCTTGTATCGCACTTAGAGCATTAAGTTTAGGTAGGCATAAGGTCTTCCATAGCATTGATTTTACTTAGTACTCGCCACTTATATCGAATTCCATCCCAAAGATGAATGAAGTTGTGCGGGTATATGTGGCGCCATTAGATATAGGTTGAGTATCCACAACCAACTTTAGATTTTTCCTATGTCTTGCGAACTCTCTCAAACAAAATGGCTAATATGATAATATAGCACTACTGGGTATATAGTTATTATTGAAAAGAGAATTTCTTAAACCGTTTATGTTGCTTCTATACTTCGGCGTCGAGCTGCGTCAAATGGTACTCATTTAACCTCACGTCCAATCGGTTTGTACGCCAAGGCATACAAAACATCTTGAAGAGGAATAACGAACGGCTGTGATGTGTAAGTTGTAAATGTTATGTAGAAAAAGCGTTGTGATGGTGTTGGTACTGTGGTACTGTAGCTTTTGATGTAGTGTGGGCACGACCCTGTTTTGTGTCCCATGTTTTTTCTTCGCAAGTTTTATACTCAGCTGAGCAGAGCTCACAGAGTATATTAACTTTGTTCGCATAACGCTAGTCCGTAACGGTATAAACTAATCGAGATAGATATAGACTTCTATATATCAAAATGATCTGGGCGAAAAAGGAAATTCATTTAGCCACGTCCGTCCGTCCGTCCATTAACACGATAACTTTAGTACATTTTGAGATATCTTAATGAAATTTAGTACGTAAGTTCCTGGGAACTCATCTCAGATCGCTATTTAAAATGAACGAAATCTGACTACAACCACGTCTACTTTTTCGATACCGAAAATTTCGAAAAACCGATAAAGTGCGATAATTCATTACCAAATACGGATAAAGCGATGAAATTTGGTAGGTGAGTTGAACTTATGACGCAGAATAGAAAATTGGTAAAGTGTGGGGCAATGGGCGTGGCACCGCCCACTTTTAAAAGGAGGTAATTTAAAAGTTTTGTAAGCTGTAATTTGGCAGCGTTGAACATATCATAATGAAATTTGACAGAAACGTTACCCCTATTACTATATGTATCCTAAATAAAGACTAGCAAAATCTGAGAACGAACACTCCCACTTAAAAAAAATTTTTTTTAAGTTAAATTTTAACAAAAAATTGAATATCTTTACCGTATATAGGTAAATTATTCCAACATTCAACTCCAGTAATGATGTGGTGCAACAAAATACAAAAATAAAAGAAAATTTCAAAATGGGCGTGGTTCCGCCCTTTTTCATTTAATTCGTCTAGAATACTTTTAATTGCATAAGTCGGACAAATATTCACCCATCCTTGCGAAATTTGATACGGGCATAGATTCTATGACGATAACTGTTTTGTGAAAATGGGCGAAATCGTTTAAAGCCAGGCCCAGTTTTTATACACAGTCCACCGTCTGTCCTTCCGCTAGGCAGTGAACACTATAACTTGAGCAAAAATCGATATATCTTTACTAAGCTTAGTTCACGTACTTATCTGAACTCACTTTATCATGGTGTAAAAAATGGCCGAAATCGGACTATGACCTCGCCCACTTTTTCGATATCGAAAATTACGAAAAATTAAAAAAATGCCATAGCTCTATATCAGATATGATAGTAACTGGATTGATTTATTGGCGCAAAATATAACTATAGAAAAAAATGGGTGTGACACCTACCATATTAAGTAGAAGAAAACGGAAAAGTTCTGCAGGGCGAAATGAAAAGCCCTTGGAATCTTGGCAGGAATACTTTTCGTGGTATTACATATATATGGGTCACCCTGGTCCATATTTTGGTCGATATCTCGAAAACGCCTTCACATATACAACTAAGGGCCACTACCAGACGGCATAGCCATGCCGATGCTTAAAAACCTAGGGAAATAGGGTTTCAAATATTTAGCGCATGTCTTCAACCTGTCTCTCTCCACCTTTGCCATACCCGAGAAATGGAAAATGGCCAAGGTGGTCCCGCTACTAAAGCCTGGGAAACCAGCTAACGTAGGTGAGTCATATCGTCCGATATCTCTCTTATCGCCAGTGGCAAAGACGCTTAAAGCCATTTTGCTCCCTTATTTCCAAGCACATTTGCAGCTAGCCCCTCATCAGCATGGCTTCAGAAAAGTCTATAGCACTTCCTCCGCGCTAAATGTCATTAGCACCCAGATAAATTGCGGTTTGAATCAATACCCCCACCATAGAATAGTACTCGTAGCGCTAGACCTATCAAAAGCCTTTGATACGGTCAACCATGGCTCATTACTGCAAGACCTGGAAGGGTCTATCCTTCCCCCATGTCTTAAAAGGTGGACCACAAATTATCTGGGTGGTCGGCAGGCATCGGTGCAATTTAGAAACGAAACATCAAAAGCAAAAAGAATTAAACAAGGGGGCCACAGGGTGGTGTCCTATCCCCACTTTTGTTTAATTTCTACATATCTAAGCTACCTTCACCACCGGAAGGAGTCACAATCGTTTCCTACGCCGATGACTGCACAATAATGGCCACAGGCCCCGGGCCAGAGATCGCTGAGCTATGCAATAAAATAAACGGCATTCTCCCTGATCTCTCCAGTTTTTTCGCCTCGCGAAACCTGGCATTGTCACCGACTAAATCTTCCGCGACCTTATTTACAACATGGACGCCCCAGACGTCGACCATATTGAACATCCACGTCGATGGCACTCCGCTACCGACTGTCCTACACCCCTAAATCTTGGGTGTGACGTTTGATCAGGATCTATATTTTGGTGCGCACGTAACCGCAATTGTTCCGAGAATTCAGAGCCGTAATAAAATCCTCAAATACCTTGCTGGCAGTACCTGGGGAAAAGATAAAGAAACGCTCATGACCACATACAAAGCAATTAGCCAGCCGATTACGTGCTACGCGTCACCCATATGGTCGCCAAGCCTAAAATCTACCCACTGGAAGAAACTACAGGCCTGCCAAAATACTGCTCTCAGAATCGCCACGGGCTATCTTCTTATGTCCCCAGAACACCATCTGCATAATGAGGCGAGAATACTCCCCATCAGGGAGAGAAATGAGATGCTGACCAAACAGTTTCTGTTGAATACCCAGAAATTTGGGCATCCCAACAGACATCTGATTGACGAACCAGCACCGCCTAGGGGCCTAAGGAGTCATCTCCGTAAGCATTTTGAGGAAATTCGGCACCTGAGAACCCAGCCGTATGAAGCGAAAAAACACAAGCAGGTCCTTGGTGAACTCCATAGACAGGCGTCGGACCTTTATGTCGGGAATTGCCCGGTGAATCCAGTACTTGAAGAAAAATATCCAGAACTCGCGGAAGAGGAACGCATACTCCCCAGGGAAACGCGTGTCACTCTTGCTCAACTTCGTTCTGGATACTGTAACAGGTTAAACTCTTACCTATCCAGAATCAACCCCGACATACAAAATGTATGCCCCGCTTGCAATGTGTCCCCACATGTCATTTGATCCCATATCGTACAAAAAGATTCTAGAGTCACCCCTGGTCCACCTTTATGGCGATATCTCGAAAATGCGTCCACTTATAGAACTAAGACCCACTCCCTTATAAAATACTCATTACCACCTTTTATTTGATACCCATGTCATACAAACACATTCCAGGGTTACCCTAGGTTCATTTTTCTAAATGGTGATTTTCGCTTATTTTGTCTACAAAGCTCTCAGCTGAGTATGCAATGTTCGGTTACACCCGAACTTAGCCTTCCTTACTGGTTTTTCTTTGCTTCATTTTTTGTCCGTTTCTCTTCCTCATAAGTATAAAGCTCTTTTAACTTTTAGATTTTTTGTCCTTAACCTTTTTTCTATTTTCAAATTTGTCCCCTTCTATTTTTCGCTTTGTTGCTTTCGTTTAGCTCAATTCTTTATGTAGAGGCGACAGCTTTGTTGCTGTAATACTACTCGTACTCATTTGCGGACATCTCCGCGCTCGATTATTTCGCACGAAATATTCTTTTGAAAGAGCGGAAATAGTTTTGGGAAAATGGTTTTTTTGTTTTCTGTGCATAACAGCGGATATCGTACAGTTTATTTTTGTATAAAATTTAATTGGATTCGCATTTCAAGTTTTACTTTTATTCGCATTCGCAAAGTTATATTAGTACTAAATTTGTTGGAAAGCAACTAATGAATTTTTTTGTGTGCCATGGAGGAATGAAAAAAATATTTACTTTTTGCCTTGGCTTACTGCGAAAAAAGGCATTGGGAAACAGCGAAAGGAATGCTTCAACGCTAATGAAATCAATAAATCGCTTGGCTCACATACAACTGCGCAGGTTTGAAGTCTCGAAAGGGGTAAACTTTTTAGTTTCGTCTCTTTTTCCATTTTTTAATTTTTTCTGCCTCATCTTTTTCCTTGAAGTATACTCCTGATATACAAAAATTTTGATAAATTGTATAAAAACATTTTCTTCAGAAAGTTCTATTGTCAAAGGTTGACTCTATAAACTTGCAAGGTTCAACCCCGCACTAGGACGTAAATGTACAACCGCTGATGGCAACTTGTTATTTTAAAGTATAGCTGGCAAGTTAATAATGTTTACGGTTTCTACCTCAAGTCGAAATAACTAGAGTTAAGTACATGGGTTTCCGATAGCAGAGGTACAACTGGATGCTGCGAAGGAGGTTTAGATGCATCAGCCACTAGCATCAATTAAAATAAACATTACAGTTCATTCCTCGGACACCTGCAAGATGACCAAGAAAACCTGCACGAAATACGATATATGGAGGACAGAGAACATTCCAAATAGAACAAAAAAGAAATCTTTAGGACCAAAATCACAGAACACTGGCCGCTTAGCTTGCATACTTTTAGAATAGGGAGCTCTAGCACAGCGTCTGTTTGTTACTAAAAAAAAGTACTTCACGCGAATAAGCTCCGAGAAAAGTTGAGCCGAATTTCTCTTCCAATTTTCGTCCACCTCTTTTTTAGTTTTCAAATTAATGCGACGGGACCTACGAGTTTTTTGCCTACTCCGAACAGTATTTGCATGATAAATTTACACAGAGAAGCTCTTCATGGCATAAATAGACTCCGAGTGTTTTCTAATCACTGCCGAGGGGCGACCCCACTTAGACAACAAAACAGACGAACATGTTGTTGTTAATATGCTTTCAGCGCTTTGTGCTATTCAAAAGGCGCGAACGTTCACACATTATCATCGAAGTCCTCTAACTAACCTTCTTTTTCTTTAAGGCAACGGAAAATATAATAAACTATGATATCAGCTCAAACGCAGTCAACAGCTGGCTCATACATCATAGCCAGCGCGCCTATAGTGCTGACAGTGCCACAGGCACAGCTACACATGATCAGTGAACCACATTTCTTCTATAATAAATTTAAGTCATACTGAAAGATCCATCATCCCAATCTCTGTCAGACTGTCGAAAATTCGTGCACCTAGAATTCTGAGTCTTCTCCTCATCCTGATATCTTCTGCAAAGGGAGCTTATTGGTATGCGCCACCTTCAGAGCATTGCTGCAATAGCGTAACGACTTGTGATGATACCCGTAAGAATTCCCACTGCGCACAGCAAGTCCGTTGATTCAATAAGATATTCTTCAGAGTATAACCCAGCGGTGGTCTTAGGTATATGTCCACCTCTCTTATGTTCATTTTGGAATGTTTACTTCCAAGTCATAATTCATTACCAGGGACCCATCGAGGTAAAAACCACCGCCCGATATCAGACTTTATCACGATGGTTTCTTATACGTTACGTTGATGTATGGGAACGTACTGCACTGGAGCACACTGGCTGCTCACTCTATGGCATATACCTCCGACTGCAAGACACTGCATGAGTCAGGAAGCAGTTATGATTGCTTCACCTGTAGATGCTTTGAGTACATTCCAACTCCGGTTCCCTTTTCCGTTTTCAAGCCATCTGTGTAGATTGTAACGCTTCTACCATTTTCTCAGCCTTCCCCTATTATTATCTTTAAGGACACCTGGAAGTCCAAAACCGCAGTTATATGATCGGTGTATGACGTTAAGTCAGTTATGAGTAAGATTAATCGTCCCCTTTTCATGACATCTAATTGCATCGCCTGTCCGTATTTGGCGAGTTACAATATATGAATATTCATACTCTTTATTTTATATAGTAGTTATTACAAGGGATAAGCACGATATATCATGTCGTAAAGAGAGCATTAAACATAACCAAAAAATGGTGTGCCAAATTGGGGCTTAACACCAACCCATTAAAGACGGCTAACATATGCTTCGCAAGAAGAAGAAGCTTACGAGCCCTGCAATCATTACCAAATGTGTCGTATAGAGTCTAGGAAATGAACTTATGCGTCATCTGTGACACCAACCTCGTATTAAAATAGAGATTTAAAGGTCAGAATGGTATACAAACGTCTAGAAGGTATATCATAGGGATGCAGCCCGTGACTGGCATGTGTATGCATAATGGGGGCTATTTGTACATGCCCTGCAACAACGTTAGAGGATATCCCCGGCTTATCCCATTATACGTAAGGATAGAGCAGCATAACTTCCAAATTAAAACATTGACAAAGCAAAGGTTACTTCATCCCGAAACATGGAGGAACGTAGAGAGGATATCCCAATCTCTCCACATCGGAGTGATAAGATATTTAAGCAGGTGGGTTTTCAGAAAAGATTTAATGTATAACTGAGAAACAAGATAACTAGGAATATAGTGAAGCTAGAGAGCAACCAGCGTCCTCATAAGACCGTACGGTGCGCTGATTGCTTGAAAATAAAAGGAAAAATTCGAGCCAGGATCTCCGGAGCTATAGCTAGAATAGCAGTACCTCCAGGAGAATACCCGATCATATTTCAAGTGGGGGCCACTTGTCAGTGTGCTGAACTGAGCCTACAACGCGAATACTCCAACGAAATCTTTGCAATACTAAGCGTTAGTTAAGCCATACTAAAGTTTTTGAAAAAACGGTATTAAATCTGGTTGTCATATCGATAATACTGCCTCCCTTTTCTTAATTTCGCATTCTGGAACGTTGTTTGATATATCTTCATACAAACTACAAAAGTCAAAATATTTAAATTTTCCATGAAAATTTGTGAGATATCAAATCCACACAGCAAACTCTTCAGTATCTGTTGTATATTGCTCGATATCTCCAAAAAGTTGAGATATTGTCATGGAGGTCACTTATTTCGTTTAAAGCTCATATTCTACAAAAAAATAGTTAAGATATTGTCATGAAGATCACACATTTCGTTTAAAGTTTCATATTCTACAAAGAAATATTCTATTGTGGCGAATATTGACATCACTATGCTGTTTGTAAATAATCACAAACACAAAAACACCCAGCAGCCACACTTATGTACATGTACACATTAAAGCAAGCAGCCACGCTTCCCGACACATAACCAGCAGATCAAAGTAAAGAGATATCTCACATACACACATGATAAGAGCAGAAATTGTTACTCACACATACACACACATATATCTAGCTAAATAACCAAGTATGCGAAACAACTGTTCCAGGTTATTGAAAAGTCTAGATCCTAGGTGAAATATGCGAACAAGGCAAAAGAGAGTATAAAAGCAACGCAAGCGGAGGAATAACTAATCAGATTGAATTAGACACGATTTGGTGAAGTACGTGATAGTGAAGTATAATTGTACTATTCCCAAAGTAGTCTAAATGTAGACCATTTTGCAACACTCAAAATTGGAGTTAGCAGAAGGTGAAATATATGTGGAATTTCCCAAGATTCGTTACACTATTTATTGATTTATATCTCAGAAAATGTTCCATATGTATATCGAAATAAAAGCCTTCCTTAATCCCGATTAGCATTTGTTGAAAATTTGCAAAATCCTTTGTTGAGGCACTTTATTGTACACATACACACTGCTATTAATATACAAAACACGAATTTGAAATTTTCTAACTAAAACTGCAGAAGTTTACGTCACATGTTTCATCTTCGAATATCTTCAATTTCAACAAAAAGGCACGTTCCGCAATGTGCAAAGAATTCAGAAATAAGAAAAAATAACATAGAGATTGAAACGAGGAAAGATATTTAATTTAATACAAAAACTAGGTAACGAAATTTTATCTGACTCGCAACCATAATAGTTTTTGTTGAACTTAAGATACACTTACCAAAACCGTTAAACAATAACTACATATTGACATTGTTCATAAAAAAATGTATAATCTTAATATTATTAAATATTTTATTTAAATAATATTAAATATTAATTAAAGGAATTTTGAGTGCTTGAAAGTATTAAGAACATTCTCTCTAGCTTTAGATTTTTCTTTAGAAATTTTTTCTTAAAGTCAAACTTGATACATTTTGCCTATCTGAAAACCAGCATTAACAACGCAACCAATGTCTACCTAGCAACTATCGTAAGAGTAAATCTTGCGAACAAATGTTATTTAGGACCGAGTATGATATTGAAAATAAAGTTTCTTCTCGACGAACAAAATTCATGATCTACAACCTGCTCATTAAATGTACCTGTCCTGATGTATTGCTCTGAATCATAGACGGGGCCGGTTAATGATATCCCTTGTATTATAACGGCTTCTTTTGAAGGTGGCTTGCGAGTAAGAGCCCAAACATTTCCCTACGTTATTTTAGTCCTTGAAAACCGCTCGGCATAGAAAGTATTTCTCTTATATTTGGCAGCAGCTGAACGCGGATACCTCAGGAGATTTGCAGTATTGCGAAGCTGAACCTTATATACTGCCGTAAACAGCTATAAAACGGTGATTATCATAAAGAAAATGTTTTTACCAAATCTGTATGAATCAAACAGGGATTGCCCTTATTGCTTTAAATGTATGAAAATATTTATTGAAGCAGTTTTTAATTTATAATTTATTTAATAATTTGGGAAAAACTTAAACAACGTGACATCAGGACGGACAAGGCGACAGCTGTTTCGATTATACTTTGTAAATCTCTTCAAAACCTTTTTTCCCGGGAGTGGGATTTGAACCCGCACTCCTACGATAGTTGAAATGTTACAAACGCATTCAGCCACGTCATGCCTTAGTTGTTGTAAACTTAAACGTTAAACTGGGTCACTTTTTTCGAGTTTGACATTAAGAGTTTTGTGGGGTGGTTAATTAAAAGGAGGGGATAAGGACCATACCCAGTTTTTTTTTAATTTTGTACATTTCTCTAGCATATCTATAATGATCATATATATATTCATTTTATAAATATATTGGGTCAAACTTTAAGCAACTTTTTTGAAAAAGTGGGCGTGGTTGTTAACGAATTCTATTCAGATCAAAAAATTGCAAAATTTTACTTATTTTGTTTTGCTGATTTCCGACAGGGTGGGAAAATGATGTATATTGGAACGTTCGAGAACGAAAATCGACACTGATGATGGCACAACGTCAAATCCGGTTTGTCTCGAAACCAAATTTGACAAGAGATGACGGGAAATCGTTCCAATATACATCATGCGAAATTTTACTTTAACGGCATCTAATTAACGGCTGATAAAAATTTTCATTAACGACTTGCAAAACTTTTAAATATCCTTCTACTAATTTTAGGCGGTGCCACACCTATTTTTCAAAATTTTACAGGGTTATATTTTTGTTATGAATTCAACCTGCATATCAAGCTTCATGACCTTATCTGTCTTTGGTAAAAAATATTCAATACTTCAAAATTTCGGTTATGATTATGTTAAAAATGGGCACATCGCTAACCCAGTTCTGTTTATTTCCACAATGTGTATAAATAACAGTTAGGACAACCTCTATGCCAGGTTGCAATATGATATATTTAACGGCTTTTGATTAGTAGCTTAAAAACTTTTAAACTTTCTGTTTCTAAACGCGGTTTGGGCAACGGCTACTTTAAAAAAAAATGTCTGTTTTAACACGTTATATTAGCTCCACTCGTATGTGTGCTTTTTTGTAACTCCCTAGCCTAGGCGCGCAAAGGAGAGTTATACCCATCTAGCGGCAATTATTGAAGACTCGCCGCAATGGTTAAATAACTCGCTACAATACGAGTTGTGCTTAATAGCGTAGACACGAACCTCTGTGAAATGGTGCTATCAACATCAAATATCTAAGTGGATTGTAGATACTAAAACTAAGTACTAAAACGAGTGTTTTTTATTTTTTTTTAAACCATATTTATTTAGTCAATAAAACATCGTTACCTTTTATTGTTCACAGGTGTAAACCGAATTGTTTTTTTTTTTTTTTTTCGAAAAACATAAAGTTTCAAAGAGTTTCATTATAAAAATGGGATTAAATGGCATTCCTGGGTTTTGGTCTTTTTAAATATTTTATAAATGTCAGCAAAACCCTTTCAGTTGGTTACCATGGTGCGTAACAAAATCACGGCGGCCGCCGTGGTGTGATGCTAGCGTGCTCCGCCTACCACACCGAAGATCTTGGGTTCACGCCCCGGGCAAAACACCACCAAATTCTAGAAACAAGATTTTTCAATTCGAGTACAATTTTTCTAAGCGGGGTTGCCCTCGGCAGTAGGTATTGGGCAAGCACTCCGAGTGTATTTCTGCCATAAAAAGCTCTCAGTGAAAGCTCGTCTGCCTTGCAGATGCCGTTCGGAGTCGGCATAAAACAAGTAGGTCCTGCCCGGCCAATTTGTAGGGAAAATTAAAAAAAGGTAGTGCTCCTCCAAATTGGAAGAGAACCTCTCTTCGGAGGTTATCGCGCCCTACATTTATTTTATTTTTTATTCAAAAAAATTTTTTTAATCAGTTAACAATAAAACGTGCGATCTGGAACTTGATCATTTTTCGAAATAAAGGAATGAGTACAAATTAGTCGTGAAGTTCAATGTTTAAACGAGCGCAGGGGTTGAAATTAAAACACAAAAAAACTAATTTTAAAAGATGGAAACAATTTCGGACATTTTGAGAAGGTTCCATACCGACAGGCTTATTATTGATAGGGAACTATTATTATTATCGAGCTTGTTATCAGTTTGTTATGACCAAATTTCATACCAGACTGCTGAGTATTTGACAGCAAATCGATAAGACGCCGATAGGAAATTGGTAACAATCTGATAAGAAAACGATACATTTTTGTTATTATAAATACACTTTTTTGATAACAAATCGATAATTTTCTGATAGTAAATTGATCTATTTTTGATAAAAAATTGATAAATTTTTGATAACATATCAATAAATATTCAAAAAATTATTGATAACTTTTAGATAATATATCGATAATTTTTCTATATTAATTCAAAAATCTTTTGATAATAGATCTATAACTTTGTGATAGAAAATCGATAACTTTTATACTCAGTTGAGCAGAGCTCACAGAGTATATTAACTTTGATTGGATAACGGTTGGTTGTACAGGTATAAAGGAATCGAGATAGATATAGACTTCCATATATTAAAATCATCAGTATCGAAAAAAAATTTTATTGAGCCATGTCCGTCCGTCCGTCCGCCCTTTAACACGATAACTTGAGTAAATTTTGAGGTATCTTGACGAAATTTGGTATGTAGGTTTTTGTAAAGTCAAATTAAAAAAAAAAGTTAATATCTTTACAGTATATAAGTAAATTATGTCAACATTCAACTCCAGTAATGATATGGTGCAACAAAATACAAAACTAAAAGAAAATTTCAAAATGGGCGTGGCTCCGCCCTTTTTCATTTAATTTGTCTAGGATAATTTTAATGCCATATGTCGAACCAAAATTTACCAATCCTTGTGAAATTTGGTAGATGCTTAGATTCTACGACGATAACAGTTTTCTGAGAAAAAGGGCGAAATCGATTGAACCATGCCCAGTTTTATACAGAGTCGACCGTCTATCCTTCCGCTCGGCCGTTAACACGATAACTTGAGCAAAAATCGATATATCTTTACTAAACTCAGTTCGCGTAATTATCTGAACTCAGTTTGTATTTGTGTAAAAAATGGCCGAAATCCGACTATGACCACGCCAACTTTTTCGATATCGAAATTTACGAAAAATTAAAAAAATGCCACAATTCTATACGAAAAAAGGGATAAAACATGGTAATTGGATTGGTTTATTGACGCAAAATATAACTTTGGAAAAAACTTTGTGAAATGGGTGTGACACCTACCATATTAAGTAGAAGAAAATGAAAAAAAGTTCTGCAGGGGAAATCAAAAGCCCTTGGAATCTTGGCAGGAATGCTGTTCATGGTGTTGCTTTTATAAATAAATTAGCGGTACCCGACAGATGATGGTTTGGGTCACCCTGGCTCACATTTTGGTCGATATATCGAAAACGCCTTCACATATACAACTACCACCACTCCCTTTTAAAATACTCATTACCACCTTTCATTTGATACCCATATCGTAAAAACGAATTCTAGAGTCACACCTGGTCCACCTTTATGGCGATATCACTAAATGGCGTCCACCTACAGAACAATGGCCCACTCCCTCTTAAAATACTCTTTAATACCTTCCATTTGATATACACGTCATACAAGCACATTCCAAGGTTATCCTAGGTTCATTTTCCTACATAGTGATTTTCCCTTATTTTGTCTCCATAGCTCTCAACTGGGTATGTAATGTTCGGTTACACCCGAACTTAGCGTTCCTTACTTGTTGATAATAAATTAATTCCTCTTCAATAACAAATTGGTAACTTTTGATAGCGAATCGATCACTTTCAGACAATTATCTATAACAAGTTACACTGTTTTTACGAATGCCGAAAAAATTGTTTTCACTTTTTCATATCTCCACGCCGTGATTAATGAAAATTTACTGCTGCTTTGCTAAATTTTTATACTCATCGCGCTTTGCACACAGAGCATATTAACTTTGATTCGATAACGGTTGTTTATACAGTTATAAAGGAAAAGAGATAGTTATAGACTTCCATATATCAAAATCATCAGTGTCGAAAAAAAAAATTGATTGAGCCATGTCCGTCCGTCCGTCTGTCGGTTCGTCCGGCTGCCCGTTAACACGATAACTTGAGTAAATATTGAGATATCTTCACCAAATTTGGCACACGAGCTTATCTGGGTCCAGAATAGATTTGAAAATGCGTTGAAAATGAGCGAAATCGGATCATAAACACTCCCACTTTTTATATATATAACATTTTGGAAAACACAGAAAACCTGATTATTTAGTAAATAATACACCTAGAATGTTGAAGTTTGACATGTGGACTGACGTTTAGACTCTTGATAAAAGTTTTAAAAAAAATTTTTAAATGGGCGTGGCACCGCCCACTTGTGATAGAATAAATTTTAAAAATATTATTAATCATAAATAAAAATCGGTAAACCTACCGTAACAAAATTCGGCACAGGGGTTCCTTTTACTCTAAGGGATGTTTTGAAGAAAAATGAAGGAAATTGGCTAAGGACCACACCCACTTTTATATAAAAGATTTTTAAAAGGGTCGTGGACGAATAAAATAAGTTATATCTTTGCAAAAAAGAGCTTTATATCGATGGTATTTCATTTCCCAAGTGGGTTTATAACAATAAATAGGAAAAACTTGAAATTTTAAAAAATGGTTGTGGCACAGCCCCTTTTATGACTAAGCATTGGTCTATGTTTCGGGAGCCATAACTCGAAGAAAGACTAATGGATAGTAATAAAATTGGGTGCACAAATTTTCCCTATAATAGAAAATATTTCTGGTAAAAATGGACGGCATAAGTTAAAGACCACGGCAACTTAGATATAAAACAAGTTTACCATGTTTAAAAGGGTCGTAGACTAGAACAATAAGCTATAACTTCGCAAGAAATAGTTTTGAATCAATGATATTTCACTTATCAAGTTTTATTGTAAGAGGAAATGGGGAGTCATTTTTTTTAACGGGCGGTGCCACTTGTAATGTAGAAAAGTAATTTATCTGTAATGAAATGTACAATTGAAGTTCACGCTGAGTATATAATGTTCGATTACACCCGAACTTCGACACGTTTACTGTTTATTATTGTTAAAGCCTAAATCAAACGTATTTTAAATTTTTCTTAGATTCCATAAACTAACGATATGATTTCATTCAGTGTGCCTACACAAAAAAAAAAATACAAATAACAGCGTGAGTTTTTCCACAGTTACGCAACTACCAACAAAAAAATCAAAACAGAAACACATGTAAACATTGGCGTGTTCCATTAAACAAAAAACAATGCAAATTTTTTGCGCCAAAAGTGAACTTTTTTGCTTTGCTTGTCATTCTTTTTTGCACTTTTCCCCCAGTCACAAACAATTTCACTATTCATAGTCAGTGTTAGCTGTAATTTTTTTCATTTGGCTGATGTTTTTGTACTCGATTCCAATGTGCCAAAAACCATCTTCGAACTTTGAATTTGAATTTTCACATACATTTGTTTGTATAAATACATCTGGGTCCATGTGTATGTGTTACTTGAATTGCCACACTTCTTGTTCAATTTTCTGTCAGCTGTTTGGCATCAGTTGGTTCTATTTTTTGTTATACGTAATTTAATGGCGTTATGACAAATACGAAAATTGTTGCATCACATTTTCATTTCAAATTTTTCAGTCTAATAGTTATTTTTGTCGTTTTTCTGATATCAATTGCACATATTATTAGTTATGTTAAAGGCACATTTAAGAGAGAATTTTAGACTTAATGTTGTTGTTAAGGAAGTTATTCAGCTGAATTTAGCTTTCAGAGTTGCTTGCTATAACAGACATGCCACTGTGGCTAATATTAGCAGTTTCGATACGTCACTATGCCGCTGGTAATAAATGACAACAACAAGTCCAGCAGAAGAAATAGAAAAACCCACGCAAATATGTATACAGCAATAAAGAGTATATTTCTCAGGTATATACACACATACATAGAAGGCAACAGTGAATATGAGATGCAGAGGTATGATGGAAACAAATAAGGAACCAACCGAGAAGGATGTTCGTGATAATTTTAGACCCCGACAGAAGTAGGTGAACGAGACAGCTGAGAGTATAAAAGCAGCCCAAGCTACGGAATAGTCAATCAATAGTCACGCAATCAGCGAAGTCCGTGAATACATTAAATTGTGAAGATGTACTACCATAGAAGTGCTGTTAATGAAGAGCATTTGCGTAGACCCCAGCGGGATAGGAGGTTAGAATATACCCGCGGTAGGTATGCCTGTCGTAAAGGCGACTAAAATACCAAATAGATTCAAGGGGTTGTGTAGCGCAACCCTTTCAAGGGGTTGCCAGCGCAATATATAGCTTCTCCAACCCAATTGTCAACCTTACTTATCTGTTGCGAATCCTGTTTCATTAACAGCCGAGTTGGAGTGCAATTGAACTGCTACTGATTCATCTGTAGTCGAATTCAAATAGGCGAGCCTTCTTAAGACACCGATGTGGCCATACTCTTTCTCAATCCAGCATTTGTACCCCTTAGCCCCATGGCTGCGCTTGTCGCTGTAATGAGTAAGTGGAGGTCCAATGGCAATTAGTGCAGTATTTTACAGGAGTACATATAAAATGCAGGAGATATGGAAAATTGATCTTATGATATTTCTTGCTCTATGAGGGCATTAACATTAGAGAAAAATGGTTCAAACTGAAGTCAATGAACCAAGTATGTATGACCTCAAAACCTTACTTTAGGAAGCTTCGGTTTGATAAACACGCTGAGTCTTTATTGAACTCTGTCAATTAAAAGAAGAGTACATTTAAAATAAACATTATTGCACCAGCTTAAATATTTTTTTTTTTTTTTGGTTGTGAACATCAAGCAACCTTCATAAGAACATTCAAATTTTAAATCTGTGTGAATAATTAAATCGCATTTTATTTTAAAATTCCATTTATATTTACCGTTAGTCGCGACACGTAAATCGTGATTAGGAAACTTTAGGCGACATGACTTGGTCACTGGCTTCACCACAGCCACTGAATGAATTGAGCATTTGATACTCTGCTGCAGCCAGCCTCCCCTACAAAGTCTAGAAATTGTAAAGAAAGATAAAGTGGCTGACAAAGCTCAAAAGTACGCAGTATACGAAAGGAGGCAAGCGGCAGAAAAACGAAAAATTTAGCTACTAAGTACTACTGGGCGTTAATTCAGAAGTGGGAAGGGTGTGAGTGCGGTAGAAGGGAAGGAAATAAACGCTGGGCAGACAGTTGTGAAAGTCATCTGGCTATTTTTGTTGGCTATAGTTGACTAGTACATGTTTGTTGACTCATTGGCTGGCTCTTTTGGGCTAACAAATTGCCAAAAGCAAAATGAAATGGAAATACGGAAATTGTAAAAACAAGGGGAAGAGCCAGAGCGCCTAAAACAGAATGTTTCAGTTGTTGTTGCTCGCTCGTGTACACTTTTTACTAATTTTACTGCTGGCGTGAAGGTACGGCGCCGCGTTACTTCATAAAATTATATATGTATGTTTATATGTATGTATGTATGTTAGTATATTTACATGATGCAAGTAACCACAAAAATGCAATGCACTTTTTTGACTTTCTATTTTGTTGTTATTTTACTATTATTTTGTGGTTGCGCCTTTTTTGTGACACCGATTCAATTTAAGAGATATGACGGTGAGGTCGAATGCAGCAAGCAAATCTGATGAAGGAGAATTAAAATGGAAAATTAATGCTTTAAAAGCGACAACTTTCATCCTTGAAATAAACACACACACACAAACAAGCAAACCACAATACATACCATATACATGCAATAAACAACAAGTAAGGAAGGTTAAGTTCGGGTGTAACCGAACATTACATACTCAGTTGAGAGCTATGGTGACAACATAAGGGAAAATAACCATGTAGGAAAATTAACCGAGGGTAACCCTGGAATGTGTTTGTATGATGCGTGTATCAAATGAAAGGTATTAAAGAGTATTTTATGAGGGAGTGGTGGACGCCATTTAGGGACATCGATATAAAGGTGGATCAGGGTTGGTTGACCCTAGAATTTGTTTGTACGATATCAGTATCAAACGAAAGGTGTTAATGATTATTTCAAAAGAGCGTGGGGCTTAGTTCTATAGGTGGGTGCCTTTTCGGGATATCGTTATAAAGGTGGACCAGGGGTGACTCTAGAATACGTGGGTACAATACGGGTATCAAACGAAAGGTGATAATGAGTATTTTAAAAGGGAGTGGGCCTTTGTTTTATAGGTGGACGCCTTTTCGAGATATCGCCATAAAGATGGGCCAGGGGTGACTTTATAATGTGTTTGTACGATATGGGTATCAAATTAAAGGTATTAATGAGGGTTTTAAAAGGGAGTGGTGGTAGTTGTATAGGTGAAAGCGTTTTCGAGATAGCGACCATAATGTGGACCAGGATGATCCAGAACATCATCTGTCGGGTACCGCTAATTTATTTATATATGTAATACCACGAACAGTATTCCTGCCGAGATTTCAAGGGCTTTTGATCTCGCCCTGCAG
Organism: Eurosta solidaginis; assembly: GCF_040869045.1. Lineage (NCBI taxonomy): Eukaryota > Metazoa > Arthropoda > Insecta > Diptera > Tephritidae > Eurosta > Eurosta solidaginis. The sequence goes on along the minus strand of NC_090319.1, from coordinate 341,162,980 downwards.
AACTTTTTCATTTTATTTTACTTAATATGGTAGGTGTCACACCCATTTTACAAAGTTTTTTTCTAAAGTTATATTTTGCGTCAATAAACCAATCCAATTACCATGTTTCAGCCCTTTTTTCGTATTTGGTATAGAATTATGGCATTTTTTTCATTTTTCTTAATTTTTGATATCGAAAAAGTGGGCGGGTCATAGCCGGATTTCGCCATTTTTTATACCAATACAAAGTGAGTTCAGATAATTACGTGAACTGAGTTTAGTAAAGATATATCGATTTTTGCTCAAGTTATAGTGTTAAGGGCCGAGCGGAAGGACAGACGGTAGACTGTGTATAAAAACTGGGCGTGGCTTCAACCGATTTCGCCCTTTTCACAGAAAACTGTTATCGTCCTAGAGTCTAAGCCCCTACAAAATTTCACAAGGATTGGTAAATTTTTGTTCGATTTATGGCATTAAAAGTATCCTAGACAAATTAAATGAAAAAGGGCGGAGCCACGCCCATTTTATAAATTTCTTTTATTTTTGTATTTCGTTGCACCACATCATTACTGGAGTTGAATGTTGACATAAATTTACTTATATACTGTAAAGATATAGAATTTTTTGTTAAAATTTGATTTAAAAAAATTTTTTTTTTAAAGTGGGCGTGGTCGTTTTTGCTAATTTTTATTAAGCATACATATAGTAATAGGAGTAACGTTCCTGCCAAATTTCATTATTATATCTTCAACGACTTCCAAATTACAGCTTGCAAAATTGTAAATTACCTTCTTTTAAAAGTGGGCGGTGCCACCCCCATTGTCCAAAATTTTACTAATTTTCTAGTAATTCGGGATATTGCCATAAACTTGGACCAGGGGTGACTCTAGAATTTGTTGGTACAATATGGGTATCGAACGAAAGGTGTTAATGGGTATTTTAAAAGGGCGTGGGCCTTAGTTCTATAGGTGGACGCCTTTTCAAGATATCGCCATAAAGGTGGACCAGGGGTGACTCTAGAATTTGTTTGTACGATATGGGTATCAAATGAAAGGTGATAATGGGTATTTTAAAAGGGAGTGGGCCTTATTTCTATATGTAGACGCCTTTTCGAGATATCGCCATAAGCGTGGACCAGGGGTGACTTTAGAATGTGTTTGTACGATATGGATATCAAATTAAAGGTATTAATGAGGGTTTTAAAATGGAGTGGCCCTTAGTTTTATAGGTGAAGGTGTTTTCCAGATATCGACCAAAATGTGGACCAGGATGATCCAGAACATCATCTGTCGGGTACCGCTAATTTATTTATATATGTAATACCACGAACAGTATTCCTGCCGAGATTTCAAGGGCTTTTGATCTCGCCCTGCAGAACTTTTTCATTTTATTTTACTTAATATGGTAGGTGTCACGCCTATTTTACCAAGTTTTTTCCTAAAGTTATATTTTGCGTGAATAGACCAATACAATTACCATGTTTCACCCCTTTTTTCGTATTTGGTATATAGTTATGGCATTTTTTTCATTTTTCGTAATTTTCGATATCGAAAAAGTGGGCGAGGTCATAGTCGGATTTCGGCCATTTTTTAAACCAATACAAAGTGAGTTCAGATAAGTACGTGAACTGAGTTTAGTAAAGATATATCGATTTTTGCTCAAGTTATCGTGTTAACGGCCGAGCGGAAGGACAGAGGGCCGACTGTGTATAAAAACTGGGCGTGGCTTCAACCGATTTCGCCCTTTTTCACAGAAAACAGTTATCGTCCCAGAATCTAAGCCTCTACCAAATTTCACAAGGATTGGTAAATTTTTGTTCGACTTATTGCGTTAAAAGTATCCTAGACAAGGTAAATGAAAAAGGGCGGAGCCACGCCCATTTTGAAATTTTCTTTTATTTTTGCATTTTGTTGCAACATATCATTACTGGAGTTGAATGTTGACATAATTTACTTATATACTGTAAAGATATTAACTTTTCTTTTAAAATTTTAATTAAAAAAAAAAAATTTTTTAAAAAGTGGGCGTGGTCGTTCTCCGATTTTGCAAATTTTTATTAAGCAGACATATAGTAATAAGAGTAACGTTCTTGCCAAATTTCATCATAATACCTTCAACGACTGCCAAATTACAGCGTGCAAAACTTCTAAATTACCTTCTTTTAAAAGTGGGCTGTGCCACCCCCATTGTCCAAAATTTTACTAGTTTTCTATTCTGCGTCATAAGTTCAACTCACCTAACAAGTTTCATCGCTTAATACGTATTTGGTAATGAATTATCGCACTTTTTCGATTTTTCGAAATTTTCGATATCGAAAAAGTGGGCGTGGTTATTGTCCGATATCGTTCCTTTTAAATTGCGATCTGAGATGAATGCCCAGGAACCTACATACCAAATTTCATCAAGATACCTCAAAATTTACTCAAGTTATCGTGTTAACGGACAGATGGACGGACGGTCGGACGGACGGACATGGCTCAATCGAATTTTTTTCGATACTGATGATTTTGATATATGGAAGTCTATATCTATCTCGATTCCTTTATACCTGTACAACCAACCGTTATCCAATCAAAGTTAATATACTCTGTGAGCTCTGCTCAACTGAGTATAAAAATAAATAAATAAAAAGCCCTTAAGGAAAATTTTCTCATAATATAAAAAATCTTCAAAAGGATAACGGAAAGTGTGAGGAAAAGGAGATGAAAAAATGTGAACCCAATAATAGCAGCAAATAGGAATGCGTGAAAAAAAGAGATAAAACAAGAAATTTCAACTCATGCTGAGAAATCGTGTTGCAAAAAATGCTGATATAAATAAAAATTCATTCGAAATACTGCTGTAATGAAAGTATCGAGTGTATAAAAATAAAATAAAAGCAACACTGGCTACAACAGCAGCTAAAGTGACAAATCAGTAACAGAATTTACGAAAAAAAAAAGTGCAACACAAGCAAAATGGCTTAAAAACAATCCCCGTAGGGAAGGAACAGCTAGTGATATAAATTTCAAGTTCGTAATTAAGCACATTTTATCTACATCCAAAACTTGTCAACAGAGCGAGATGGGCAGACTAACTGCCTTAGATCAGCCATCCGTAATACCATGCTACGTACAGCGCGTCATCAGAAGCTTCCTCAGTGATCGTATCCATATATATCTAACCTCAGAGTGTTCGTGTACCATGAGCGTCACATGCGGAGCAGTACAAGGATAAAATCTGTGGAACTCCAATTATGATGGTATTTTTAATCTTGGAATGCCTGATGATTCAATCTTAATCGGATGCGCTGTAGTAATTATAACCCGAATCATAGAAGAAGCACACATAAAGGTTAGTCTGGTCATGATACGCACAATGTAGTGACTACACTCGCGTGGACTCCAGTTTGCAGCATAAAAAACAGAATTTATGCTAATTACAAACAAGCATATTTATATTTATATTTATTTATTTATTTACCAACGTAGTACAGGGCAAGACCAGACATAGCCTTTTAGAAGTACTTCAACTAGGTTATTAAACATAAAACAGTGCAAATATGTATATCCTAACTTAAATCTAAGTAACAAATTTAGAATCAATCAAACCTTAACGAAGGAAAAGATATTCAAGGTCAAAGTGAGAAAAGGGAAAAGAAAAAAGAAGCAGGGATCTTAAACACCCTTACAATGTTTTTGGATTTTTTTTTTGTACAACTTTGAAGTTAGAAGTTAGCTTTGAAACCTTGTTCGGGAATATTACAACAAAGAAAGTGGTAAACCATTTAGGAGTAAGCTAAGACTCCCTACTAACATATCTGAGGGTAACTTTCGTTTATAGCATTGTCTCAGGACCAGCCGTACAAGTGGTTCGCGGAAGTATACCCATCGATAGAGTGGCGCTGGAAAGAAGAAGATTGTGGGACAAAAAAAAAAAAAAAAACGCGGACGCATTAAGAGCACATGAAATTCGTTAGCGAAGGTAGTAAGGCAGAAACGTTAAGGTTGTGACAATTAAAGTGGGAAAATAAACCACGAAGCTGATGGACTGTGAAACCAATAACATATGTATGTTGAAGCATGGAGCATCATACATTTTGTTGAGGTAAATTACTATGTAACCCAAATTCTGTCCGGGCACGGGTACTTCAAAACCAAAAAAGGCCACGGTGGGTGCAGAGGAGGACGACGCTGAGCACACATTCTTCCATTGCTCGCCATAACCGAAAATTGCTTAAGGAAAGTGTCGACCAAATCAGTGTCGATAATGTTACAGAAAAAATGCTGAGCAACCCAGAAATTTGGCGACAATTCAGTAACTGCTGAAAACAATACTCAGAGCAAAAAAGGACCTGAGCGCAGGAACAACAGAATGCCCTTTAACAAACGAGAAATATGGAATGCCACCCCGAAGTTATGCGACAGCGATCCGGTGTGGGCGATGATTTCAAACGGGGTTGCGTTTAGTCCACGGAGACAAGGTTGCTGAGGTGACAAAAAAACCTTCAATTGTGATTGGAATTGTTTATTACGATAATTTCTTTATTCGAGGATGGCCAATCCAACGCTAACCTTGAGACAATAAGCCACGTAGTTTGTCAAATTAAAAAAAAACTACATTTAGGGGTGCCAGCTTCATACATTCGCTTGGTAATCGGGTCTTTTATTTTTTCTATGCTCTCCAATGTTATCAAACACTGTGCAACACTTCAAAATTATTGTAGATGCATCAGATAACGGAACACATTCTGGCTAAAATGATGCGCAGGCAAAGGATGCAAGTGAAAATGTGAAAAATGTATCCAATTTGGCAAAAATTTGGGTCAATAGAAAAGAAGTTAAAGAAAAAACGATGTCTAAAAGAAATCGAGAGACAGAGGGAGGGGAAGAGTGCTGGACATTCGGCAAAAAAGTGGCCCAGGCCAGGATAGGAAGAGGCAAAAAGTTGGAAGTATGTCAAAGCAGAATGAACATATAAGCGTACGCTTGTGCTTTAAGTGCCATTGTCAGCGTTACTTTTTTACCGTCAATTGCGCTTTCCAAGCGACGCAATGCAGCGATAGAATACCTACTCATGTTCAAAGCTCGAAATGCTATTGCAACGATGTATTGTACAATATTGTATAAAATAATAATAATACAAGTAAACAAATAAGCATAAAATAAGGTGAACCTTTGTGAGTGACACACACACACACAATGCAGTCAAGGGGATCATAGAGCCAAAAAATAATGCCAACGGCAGACCGTTGGCATGAGCAATAAATGCACGCATACGCCATGCACAAAAGCGTGCCATAAATTAATATGGATATTTTAGGGTACTAGCATGTAACTCTATATATGTATATTCTCTTTAATATAAATACATATCAACATGAATGCGTGTAATCACGTAGCAAGGGTCGGGTTCTTGCATAAATGCAATAAATATCGCCAATATATGCATATGTAAGTACGTGTGTATGTATGTATGAGAAGTGGGCGTAGAACTACCAAAAATTAGAAAGGTACTGCTTCTACAACAATAACAAAAGCTTATTGTATTCCTTCATCTTTTACTTTCCCACTTATCCCACACAATTTACTTTATGTTTTCATGCGCTCTACTGCTGCTCCAGCTTCTATATTTATGCTGCTACGTGTGGCACGTTGTAGAATTTACGGCAGATTACAAGCTTCGAGGTTTCATGTGTTTCAACCTTGCTCACGAAGAATGAGCAAATAAATTTGGCAAGAAAAATATGTAGACAGTATGTAAAAGTTGAAAAAGAAATAGCTAAACAATGGTAAGTGCAAGCAGTGCAGTTGATTACATACCCAGAAGTAAATTCCAATGGAAAGCAATTGCAGTATATTTTTTTCCGTAGAGATGAATTAAGATCAACGGCCATAACTTCAATTGACCTTATGACCACCTCAAATTACTACAAAGTAAATTGAAGTTATTACTTTATGCAATGGCCACAACGTCAAATTTCAAATGGTTTCAATGCAACGTCATTGACATTACGACCATCCGCTTTTTCGAAATGGTCATAGAGGTCACTTTTTTTCTTCAAGTAGCCATAAGGTCAATTATTTTGTCCAGCATTACCACGTATTACGATGTGAACAACTATTATTTACACTCATTTTTCTATACTCAGATTTGCACACAGAGTGTATTAACTTTGATTGGATAACGGTTGGTTGTACAGGTATAAAAAATCGAGATAGATATATAGAAAAAAGGTAGTAGGTCAAAAGTTGAAAACTACAGGGGTATTGCTAAACTTTCAGTCATTCCTAAAGTCTTTGAACAGATTGTCACCAGTCAACTGCAATATCAGTGTTCTAGTCTTTTATCTGCATGCCAACACGGTTTTATTCGTCAAAGGTCAATCACTACAAATTTGCTTGTATTCACCTCTATAGTTATGGAAGGATTTTTAGCGAACAAGCAAACGGATGTCATCTACACGGACTTCAGCAAAGCATTTGATACCGTCAACCATGAGTTGCTTATTCATAAGCTTGATTTACTGGGCTTTCCGTTTCACCTATTAATGTGACTGAAAAGCTGTCTTTCTAACCGGACCCAAAAAGTCCTGTTCAAGTGCAATCTGTCGGAATCGTTCGCAGTTTCCTCCGGCGTACCCCAGGGAAGTCATCTAGGCCCTTTGCTCTTTGCCCTTTTCATTAATGACTTGCCACAGACAATATTATATTCCCATACTATAATGTATGCGGATGATGTAAAACTTTGCTACACTTACTGTCCTACCGATTTGAGTTCCTTGGATCTTCTTCAGGCCGACTTGGACTCATTCCAATGTTGGTGCACAACAAATTTACTAGCTTTAAATTGCTCTAAATGTAAACATATGACATTTCGCCGAGTGAAGCCAGCATTGAAATCTTATCTAATAGATGGTACGCCTTTGGAGCGTATATCTATTGCAAATGATCTAGGTGTCCTTTTTGATCCGAAATTGAATTTTAACATGCATATTTCATCTATAGCCAACAAAGCGTTGGGTTTACTTGGATTTGTTAAAAGATGGGCTAATGAGTTCGATGATCCGTACCTCACTAAGGTTATTTACACATCGCTGGTTCGTCCAATACTCGAGTATTGCTCACGCGTTTGGTCCCCTGTTTCTCAAAAGCATATAAAGCGTTTTGAGTCAGTTCAAAAGCAATTTTTGATATTTGATTGCGCGGCCTTAATTGGGACTCAAGTCTCCACCTTCCTCCATACAGAAGTAGACTTCTTCTTATTAACTTACCCACTCTGGAAAATCGGAGAATATTACTGGGGGTATTGTTCATCCATAAGCTCATTATTGGAGAAATTGATTCCGAGGACCTCCTCAGCCGCTTGTTTTTGCGGTTCCCCCTAGAGTATCCAGACACTACGTTCCTTTCTATTTACCCCTTTGTTGACGAAACTTTGCTAAAAATAATCCTCTTCTTATCTGGTGCGCGCACTACAATGACTTGTATAGCTGCATCAGTCTTGAATGTACTTTTGCCACTATACGTAATGCAATACTTGCCTATCTAATTTAAGAGATACAAGCTAATTTAATTTGCCGGCATTTTATTCCTTCGATAAAAAACAGGAACTATCTCGCTTAAGGATGGAGGAACATTTATCAACATGTATCATTACGAAGGAACAAGACAGTACTGTGTTGATTGGAATCTGGTGCATTCCAACAACGTTAAAAACATGCTTTTTCATGAGTCACTGACCGGAATCGTATGCATTCCGGCAGTATAATCTTATGGGTCAGGCATCGAGCTGATTGGAATCCGGTGCATTCCAACAACAGAGGTCATGTTACTTTTTTATGCCTTGTGATGGCGTATCCTCATTACACTACTCTTAGCACTTCCGGATTCCCATGACATGCTGATTGGAATCTTGTTGCATTCCAACAGGGAGATTGGAATCCACTGCATTCCGAAATCATGCTGAGCGGAATCTGATGCATTCCGCCAGTATAAGATTTCGGCATAAGATCTTATTTCTACTCATATTTCTTATTATTATTATATTTTGAAATTAAATAGTAATGTTCATTAATATTCATTTGTTTGTAATATAACATTGTTGAAATCTCGATATATCTTAAATTTTATCTTTTGAGTTGTATATTTATATATCTTTTATATTATGCAGTCGACCATAGTCTGTCGTCGACTTTAAATAATAAATAAATAAATAAATAAATAAAATATAGACTTCCATATATCAAAATCATCAGTATCGAAAAAAAAAAATTGATTGAGCCATGTCCATCCGTCTGTCCGTTAACACGATAACTTGAGCAAATATTGAGATATCTTCACCAAATTTGGTACACGAACTTATCTGGACCCAGAATGGACTGGTATTGAAATCGGATGATAACCACACCCACTTTTTATATAGATAACATTTTGGAAAACACAAAAAACCTGATTATTTAGTAAATAATACACCTAGAATGCTGAAATTTGGCACATGGACTGATATTGAGAACCTTGATAAAAATTTGAGAAAAAATTTAAAAATGGGCGTGGCTCTGCCCACTTGTGATAAAATCAATTTTAAAAATATTATTAATCATAAATCAAAAATCGTTAAACCTATCTTAACAAAATTCGGCAGAGAGTTTGCCTTTACTATAAGAAATGCTTTGAAGAAAAATTTAGGAATCGGTTGAGGACCGCGCCCACTTTTATATAAAAAATTTTTAAAAGAGTCATGGATGAATAAAATAAGCTATATTTTTGCAAAAAAGAGCTTTATTACAATGGTATTTCATTTCCCCAGTGGATTTATAAAAATAAATAGGAAAAATTTCAAATTAAAAAAATGGGCGTGGCACCGCCCCTTTTATGACAAAACAATTTTCTATGTTTATCAATAAAATTGGGTACAAAAATGTTCCCTATAGCAAGAAATATTTCTAGAAAAAAATGACGAGATCGGTTGAAAACCACGCCCAATTTTATATAAAGACTTTTAAAAGGGTCGTAGACGAAAATAGTAAGATATATCTTAGCATAAAAGAGCTTTGTATCAATAGAATTTTACTTTCTAAATTGAATCATAACATTAAATTAGAAAACACTAACATTTTTGAAAATGGGTGTGGCACCGCCCATTTTATGACTAAGAAATTTTCTATGTTTCGGGAGCCATAACTCTAAGAAAAATTAACATTTCGTAATGAAATTGTGTACACATATTTTCCTTATAGCAGAAAATATTTTTAGTAAAAATGGACGGGATCAGTTGAAGACCACGGCAACTTAGATACAAAACAAGTTTAAAAGGTTTAAAAGGGTCGTAGGCTAGAATAATAACCTATAACTTAGCAAAAAATTGTTTTGAATCAATTATATTTCACTTATCAAGTTTTATAGTAAGAGGAAATGGGGAGACATTTTATTTTGAACCATCCAAGGACTGATATTTTAGTGTTCCCACATTCGATTACAAACAATAATCCTCTCAGAAACTTCTTGCGGCTGTGGGCTCAATGCTCTCTTACTTCGCAAAGCTTTTTTGTTTAAATCTGGACCGAAAAATTTGATCTGCTGGAAGAAAATTATATACTCAAGAATGTCGCAATCTTAGTGTTTTGTAAAAATTTGGTGCGCTGAACGTAATTTTCATGGCAAAGCCCCAAATCTTCAAATATTGTAGGGTAGACTGTGTCGATTTATTAACCGATATCGCACCATCGATTTTTCGCTAGAATTTGGGCTCAGGAAAAAAGAGTTCCACTACGCATACCCAACAAAAATAATTTTCGAGCCTTCGAAAAAAAATGGCGAAAGGGTAAATTTTTCGACCGAAACACTCCCCAAAACCCAATAAATATGTTTTTTTTTTTTTTCAAAAAACTGTTATCGCCAACGTTTTTACAACACCTCTATCTTCCCCTCCTCTCCTCCCTTCCGACTTCTGAAAACATTTCCACTGCACACAGTGCATGATATATAAGTTTGCAGTTCTTACCAGGGCAGCACATGCCTCGATCGAAAGATGTGCGTTTTCTCACCAACGTTTGGTTCATCAACGATAATCTTCCAATGAGTGCATTCACCGTGCTGCCTAACCGTTCACCCAATAACACCGAGTTCCTTGGAACTTGCTTTTGGACCCCGCTATAATGGCATATGTGCCCTAGCCTTATGTCATCAAATAGCACTAACCAGCTCTTCACCGCAAGAGCGACGACTTCTTCCTCTTAGACTTCGAAATACCGTCCACCTGTGGGCAGTATAGTACAATTTAGATATCTTATTGAAATTTGGTATATGTAGGAGGTCATTAGCAAGTGAAATAATTATGCGCGATCAGTTCACATATATAAAATGTCTGTTTCGTTTCGTAGTCGATGTACAAGCAGGGTAGTAACATCGTGAGAGGCTTTTGTTTATTTGCAGATTTCAAAAAACTCATTTTGTAGACAAATGCTTATGCAATGAGTGATTTAATTGCTTAATGTTAATTTATATAAGACTAAGGCAATGAAATACAATTTTACATCATATTTGCAAATAGTTTAATGAGTGTTAGCAAACATGCGTGCATACGACTTGCCTCGTTTCTCGTTAATCAACGATCAATCAATTACGACTATGATCATTTTCATCTCTCCACCAAAGCCAGATTTTTAATTTTGATGGCCACTGGTATTTAGTCTCCTCATCAACCGTCACTTTAAAAAAAATATCCTGCCTGAACAGAGTGGTCTCTTATGGTCAACTTTTCACTTGCACCGTGACAAATTTAACCTAAGTTAATACTGCTGGGTGTAGAAACAAAATTTTAAGTAGAAGATCTGCATATTACCATAAAATACAATACATATTCTCATTTTTATAACTTGACATAATATATAATACATATAATATAAACAATGGTAGCTTGACCCGTCCCTCCAATACAATTTGCCCACACCACAGTTGCGCATAAGTATGTAAGTATGTGGTGTGCCGCACACTTGGCTTATTTAAATTTGCCACATTTGCATACAAATTCCCAAACAAATCAAGCTTAAATATGAGTGAGACGTTCAATGTGCCTTTTGTTGCGGTTTATTCTCATGTTTCAACTTATGCGTTTTGTTGGGGTTACCTACTGCATATTGTTGTTTGTGTTGTTGTTACTGCTTAACTTTTTCTTCATATTTTCCTTACGAAATTCCCTTTCTTTGCCACTTTTTCTTTATTTATGCTACTGATGTTGCCACAGTGCAAGCTGTTTCTTTGCATTTACGCTGTACTTACAACAATTTGTGGCATGCTATTGCGGTCTCACTTGATTTCCACTACACTAAGTCCTTATACACTCAATTTATCATTTCAGCAAGGGCCTGTATACATATGTACGAAGGTATGTGCGCACATAAATTTAAAGATATGTATGTACATTGTTATGGATATATGTAGATATGTCACTTGCATTATTGGCAATAAGTTGCGGCGTTAAGTATATAGTTTATCGTCCATTTAATATCTATGAAAGCGATAAATAAAAAAAAAATAATAGTAGCAGTTATTTGGGTTTGTCAAAACATATAATAAGGGCTGAGGTGAAGTAACATAAAAGAAAAATTCTTCCGGTCTTATCGAAGCCAGTTTAAATGCTGGAGTTAGTTGAAAGGTCGAGTTAACTTCAATCAGCTCTAATACGCCGTGCATGTAGTATTTTGAAATACTTGGCTCGAAAAAAAAATTTATCCGAATAGGTTAAAAAAAAAATGTGTTCAACTAGAGCTGTTCTCTTTTCCAACTTTAGGAACATGGAACAGTAGCTTAACTCTCCGATTAGCGGTGAATAAATTCAACACATCTTAGCGTTGTCGTCTGTCGAAATTTGACACAATGAATTTTTTCCACAAATATTTGAATTTTTGTTAAGTTTTGATGAGAGCTCGTCGCACACTGTGAATACCCAGAAATAAGTTTGAATTTTTATTAATAAATTTTGAAATGAACACGAACTATGAGGATTAAAAATATGTTCGTCTAGGCAGACGACAACGCTAAACTGTGACATAATTTACTTTGGTCCAAGAAAAAAAAGACAAAATAACAAGCAAGGAAGGTTAAGTTCGGGTGAAACCGAACATTACATACTCAGTTGAGAGCTATGGTGACAAGATAAGGGAAAATAACCATGTAGGAAAATGAACCGAGGGTAACCCTGGAATGTGTTTGTATGACATGTTTATCAAACGAAAGTTATTAAACAGTATTTTATGAGGGAGTGGGCCATAGTTCTATAGGTGGACGCTATTTAGGGATATCGCCATAAAGGTGGATCAGGGTTGACCATAGAATTGGTTTGTACGATATGGGTATGAAATGGAAGGGGTTAGTGAACATTTTAAAAAGGAGTGGGCCTTAGTTCTATAGGTGGACGCCTTTTCGAGATATCGTCATAAAGGTGGACCAGAGGTGACTCTAGAATGTGTTTGTATGATATGGGTGTCAAATTAAAGGTACTAATGAGGCTTTTAAAAGGGAGTGATGGTAGTTGTATATGTGAAGGCGTTTTCCAGATATCGACCAAAATGTGGACCAGGGTGACCCAGAACACCATCTGTTGGATACCGCTAATTTATTTATATATATAATACCATGAACAGTATTCCTGCCAAGATTTCAAGGATTTTTTATTTCGCCCTGCAGAACTTTTTCATTTCATTCTACTTAATATGGTAGGTGTCACACCGATTTTACAAAGTTTTTTTCTAAAGTTATATTTTGCGTCAATAAACCAATCCAATTACCATGTTTCATCCCTTTTTTCGTATTTGGTATAAAATTATGGCATTTTTTTCGTTTTTGGTTATTTTTGATATCAAAAAAGTGGGCGTAGTCATTGTCGGATTTCGCCCATTTTTTATACCAATACAAAGTGAGTTCAGATAAGTACGTGAACTGAGTTTAGTAAAGATATATCGATTTTTGCTCAAGTTATTGTTTAACGGCCGAGCGGAAGGACAGACGGTCGACTGTGTATAAAAACTGGGCGTGGCTTCAACCGATTTCGCCCTTTTTCTCAAAAATAAGTTAACGTCCCAGAATCTAAGGCCCTACCAAATTTCACAAGGATTGGAAAATTTTTGTTCGACTTATGGCATTAAAAGCATTATAGACAAATTAAATGAAAAAGGGCGGAGCCACGCCCATTTTGAAATTTTCTTTTATTTTTGCATTTTGTTGCACCATATCATTAAAGGCGCTGAATGTTGACATAATTTACTTATCTAATATATAAAATTCTCCTGTCACGGTTTTAGAGGCTGAACTCCTCCGAAACGGCTGAACCGATTCTAATGAAATTTTGTGAGCATATTGGGTAGGTCTGAGAATCGGCCAACGTCTACCTCTTTTTTCGCTACGTGTCTAGGATCTTGAGATCAAAACGTGGACCCGGGTACCACTAGAATGTGTTTATACAATATGGATGTCAAATGAAAACTGTTGATTAGTGCTATAGTACAGGATAATTTTCATACAACTGGGAGGATAGGGTCTCGAGATATAGCCCAAAACGTGGACCCGGATACACCTAGAATGTGTTTTTATATTATGGGTATCAAATTGAAGCTGTTGATGTATGCTTTAGTACAGAGTAAATTTTACACCGCTGGGTGACCGGAATGGGACTGGAACAAAATACATACTACCCTCTGGGATTGACAATAAGAGAGGAAGCAGAAGGAGAAAAACTTGAGAGAAGACAAAAGAGAGAAGGAGACTGAGAAAGAGATAGAATAAGACGAAGATGGAGATGAAGCGAAAAAGACGGAGGGAGGAGTGAATAAAGGGATTAGGAAAAAGTGTAGAGGGTTAGAGCAGAGTTAGACGGAAAAAGATTATTAAAATATATGCAGATATGCCAAATTTAGGGCAGAACAACGTCTGCCGGGTCTGCTAGTATACTGTAAATATATAAAATTTTTTTTAAATTTTGACTTAAAAAAATTTTTTTTTTAAAGTGGCCGCGTTCATCATCCGATTTTGCTAGTTTGTACTTCTCACACATATAGTAATAGGAGAAATGTTCATGCCAAGTTTCATCACGATATATTCAACGACTGCCAAATTACAGCTTGCAAACTTTTAAATTACCTTCTTTTAAAAGTGCGCGGTGCCACGCCCATTGTCCAAAATTTTACAAACTTTCCATTTTGCGTCATAAGGTCAACGCACCTACCAAGTTTTATCGCTATATTCGTTTTTGGTAGTTAATTATCGCACTTTTTCTGTTTTTCGAAATTTTCGATATCGAAAAAGTGGGCGTGGTTGTAGTCCGATTTCGTTGTTGAAATGTTGTGAAAAAAAACAAATATAACTTCAAATCACGTTTCCTTGTTTATAAACCGCTATTCAGGGGAGGGGACTTAGATGACGGTTAGTATTTTCTCTGAGAATGTAGTAATTTCATAATATATGTAATTTTTCCTGAGGGTGTTTTTCAGTTTGGTTGTCGAAAAGGCTTCTGTTAGTCTATGGACACATTCAGTTTATATTAAGTCCATAAAGACCGACGAGTTCAACCTAACCTAACTTCAAAATACCTGGCAACCTCACTTTTCGTTTACAAAAAGGTGACACTAAGTAGTCACAGACTATGATACTTTATCTTTTTTCCTTTCCTGTCAATGCTTTTCCACCCCTCCAATTTCTTTCTTTAATTTGCCTTGCCTTCATTTACTGTCTGACTTCGTTCATATCAACTCTACCACGCACATACATTATTCCCACTTTATACTAAAGTGTAGAAATTACCGGTCAATAGAGCACTCACGAAGAGTGAATATGTCCCTAGGTATCGCACTAAAATTTGATATGTAAATTTCTGGGGACTCACCTCAGATCGTTGTTCAAAATGAACGAAATCGGACTTTAACCGCACACACTTTCTCGATATCGAAAATTTCGAAAAACCGAAAAAGTGCGATAATTCATTACCAAAGACGGATAAAGCGATGAAACTTGGTAGGTGAGTTGACATTATGACGCAGAATAGAAAATAGGTAAAAGTTTGGACAATGGGCGTGGCACCGCGCACTTTTAAAAGAAGGTAATTTAAAAGTTTTGCAAGCTGAAATTTGGCAGTCGTTGAAGACATCATGATGAAATTTGGCAGGAACGTTACTCCTATTACTTTATGTATGTCTAATAAAAATTAGCGAAATCGGAGAACAACCACGCCCACTTAAAAAAAATTTTTTTTAAAGGCAAATTTTAACAAAAATTTTTATATATTTACAGTATATAAGTAAACTATGTCAACATTCAACCCCAGTAATGATATGGTGCAACAAAAAACAAAACTAAAAGAAAATTTCAAAATGGGCGTGGCTCCGCCCTTTTTCATTTAATTTGTCTAGGATACTTTTAATGCCAGAAGTCGAAGAAAAATTTACCAACCCTTGTGGAATTTGGTAGGGGCTTAGATTCTAGGGCGGTAACTGTTTTCTATGAAAAAGGGTGGAATCGGTTGAAGCCACGCCCAGTTTTTATACACAGTCGACCGTCTGTCCTTCCGATCGGCCGTTAACTCGATTACTTGAGCAAAAATCGATATATCTTTTCTAAACTCAGTTCACGTACTTATCTGAACTCACTTTGTATTGGTATAAAAAATGGCCAAAATCCGACTATGACCACGCCCAATTTTTCGATTTCGGAAATTACGAAAAATTAAAAAAATGCCATAATTCTATACCAAATGCGAAAAAATACATGGTAATTGGAATGGCTGATTGACGCAAAATATAACATTAGAAAAAACTTTGTAAAATGGGTGTGACACCTACCATATTAAGTAGAAGAAAATGAAAAAGTTCTGCAGGACGAAATCAAAAGCCCTTGCAATCATGGCAGGAATACTGGTACCCGACAGATGACGTTCTGGGTCACCCTGGTCCACATTTTGGTCGATATCTCGAAAACGCCTTCACATATAAAACTACCACCACTCAATTTTAAAACGCTCATTAATACCTTTAATTTGATACCCATATCGTACGAACGCATTCTGGAGTTACCCCTGGTCCACCTTTATGGATATATCCCTAAATGGCGTCCACCTATAGAAATATGGCCTACTCCCTCTTAAAATACTCTTTAATACCTTCCATTTGATTGAGGGTTACCCTAGATTCATTTTCCTACATGGTGATTTTCCCTTATTTTGTGTCCATAGCTCTCAGCTGAGTATGTAATGTTCGGTTACACCCGAACTTAGCCTTCCTTACTTGTTATTTTTATATATTTATAGTTTAATTGATTGTGCTTTACTTTTGTAATTACTAGTTGAAAGCAAATAAATAAATCACCACGCGGAAAAATGTTAACAATCATCAAAAAATCAAATCAAAAAATAGTCTTAACATATATGTATAATATTTTTGTGTGTCGGAAACAACAGCGATCCATTCAAGGTTAGATTTGGCTTGACAACTATGACCAACAACAACAATATCTAATCTAAATAGCCGTACCCTATAAAGTTATTCTTACCTGAATGTATGTATAGGTATTTATATAAAAAGTTGCTCCCACCAGCAAAAATTTTGTTGCCATAACTTTTGCTGTGTCATACATAAATACATATATACATAAATAGTACTACTCGACTAACAATTGCTGCATCGCTGCAACACAGTGGCACTTCTATACTTTGACAAATGCCGCAGGCAGCTCAGCCCGTAATGTAATGCGAGTAGCAAAAGCAAGTGGCTTGTGTTAGTTGATGACTATCATTTGTGCTGGTTTACAGAAAATGAAGTATGCAATAAATAGCGACAGCAACAACAAAGTACACCTCGCTTGCACACTAGCGACTTTTGTTGCAACATCACATCACATGACATCGCATCACATAATTTTCTAAATGAAATCTACCAATATGACAGCTCGTTGTTACCTCAACTAACCATGCTGGTAATCTTCAATATAATAGATATTTTTGCTGCTATATATAGTTGCATTACTTAGTAGCAGTTATATACACAGGCAACGTTGTCGAAAGTGCATGCAACAATTTCATATTGTAGAAACGTGGGTGGAATGCAATGCCGCATATGAGTATACATATGTACTTATGTATCTAGGTGAGTGAGTGAGTGAGTGCGTGAAGATACATATATGGTACAACTTTTACGTCATTTGTTTTGTTGCAACTTGTGACTAACATACTTGACTCAACTTTAACACACACAAATACATATTTAAGTGCCAACGTAAATATGAGTAATCTCGAGTGGCAAGTTCAGCGTGGAAGAAAGTGGAATCAACTGAGTTTCATAAAGTTAAATTGGATTGAATTTATGTTGTTAAGGGGGATTGTTGCACGTATGCTGTGGTTGCAGGATCTTCTTAGACTGACAGATGTCAAGGAGTTGCTTGATTCTATCTTCTTTTTTTCAATTAAAGCGCTGCATATAGCGAAGTGATATCAAAAGATGGGCTAAGCGACGTCCCCTTCGGCTTAAAAATTCCATAATGCAGAAGATATGTAAATGGAGTTTGGTGTAGGTGTGGAGGATGGCGTATCATCTAAATATATTGGATGTTGTGTACGTTTAGACTGAGCTCATAATTTTAATTGGTTGGACACAGTTCAATAAATTTGCAATTAAATTTACAGAAAATCGAATGACTTCACAAGTGATGTTCCCTCTTTTCAATAAGATGTTAAAAGTAATGAATAAATCTTCTACCTTGTTTTGACATAACTTTGAAGAAAAAAAGTCCATTGAAATCAAAATCGCTATAAACCACATTACGATAATTTGATTTTGATGCTTTACACAGCAGCTAGTTCTATGTAACGGAGTAGATCGGGACTTTTTCCCTACAAGGGCTGTGATTTCAGTGTAACCAGATTTGATTTGTTGCGTCCCTCCCACAAATCGTCATCGTCGGAGTAGCTCCTTGCGGCTTAATTGCTCCATACCCTCCTGCTCCGGAAGGAATTGAACCTTACATCGAACCTAGAATGCGGTCGGCTACTCTATGTGGCTCGCACCAACCGTCGCATGCGGCAAAGTTTAGAATTTTTATGATTGCAACATCAGTCCAATGTAGGTCATGCCTTGCCAATGCTACCTTCATAGATGTTGCAGGGACAAAACCTTAAAATATTGTGGCATAACCTTCCGGTCAGGTGATATTGACCTAGAAATAAATAACATATAAATTCCTTCTGTCAATAGCTGTTCAAGTGGCTATCGCCCTGATATCAGCGCGCTACTTTTTAACGCAGCAAATATACAGGGTCCCTACACGATAAACGGCGATGCTCTTAGTCTACTGGAATCCAGGTAACTGTCACAACTTGCCAGACATTTCCATCGTCAGGTGCTTACTTTAGCATCAAAACACCTACCCACACACCTTTCAGTACAGCGACCAGCTAATTTTATCACCTCGGACTTTAAATTATTAAAAAAAAAACTAAGTGGCAAGACTACACATTAGAATGGGTCGATTTATTAACCGATATCGCGCCACCGATTTTTCGATAGGATTTGGGCTCAGGAAAAAAAGTTCCACTACGCATACCCAAAAAAATAATTTCGAGACTGCGAATTTTTTTTTTTATTAAGCGTGCTTTGCACGCAGAGTATATTAACATTGATTGGATAACGGTTGGTTTTACAGGTATAAAGGAATCTAGATAGATATAGACTTCCATATATCAAAATCATCAAAATCGAAAAAAAAATTTGATTGAGTCGTGTCCGTCCGTTCGACTGTCCGTCCGCCCGTCTGTCCGTTAACACGATAACTTGAATTAATATTGAGCTATCTTCACCAAATTTGGTACATGAGCTTATATGGAGCCAGAATAGATAGGTATTGAAAATGAGCGAATTCGGATGGTAACCACGCCCACTTTTTATATATATAACATTTTGGAAAACACAAAAAACCAGATTGTTTAGTAAATAATACACTTAGAATATTAAAATTTGACATGTGGACTGATATTGAGACCCTTGATTAAAATTTGAAATTTTTTTTAAAATGGGCGTGACACCACCCACTTTTGATAAAATAAATTTTACAAATATTATTAATCATAAATCAAAAATTGTTAAACCTATCGTAACAAAGTTCGGCAGAGAGGTTGCTTTTACTATAAGGAATGCTTTGAAGAAAAATTAACGAAATCGGTTAAGATAACGCCCACTTTTATATGAAAGATTTTTAAAACAGTCGTGGACGAATAAAATAAGATATATCTTTGCAAAAAAGAGCTTTTTATCAATGGTATTTCATTTCCCAAGTGGGTTTATAACAATAAATAGGAAAAACTTCAAATTTAAAAAAAATTGGTGTGGCACCACCCCTTTTATGGCTAAACAATTTTCTATGTTTCGGGAGCCATAACTCGAAGAAAAATTAACGTATCGTAATGAAATTGTGTACACATATTTTCCTTATAGCAGAAAATATTCTGGTAAAAATGGACGGGATCGGCTAAAGACCACGGCAGCTTAGATATAAAACAAGTTTAAATGGGTTGTAGACTAGAATAATAAGCTATAACTTAGCAAAAATAGTTTTGAGTCAATGATATTTCACTTATCAAGTTTTATTGAGGAGCAAATGGGGAGACATTTTTTTTTAAACGGGCGGTGCCACGTGTTATGTAGAAAAGTAATTTATCTGAAATGAAATGTACAATTTAAGCTCACGCTGAGTATATAATGTTCGGTTACACCTGAACTTAGACACCTTTTCTTGTTTTTTGTTTTTATACTCAGCTGAGCAGAGCTCAAAGAGTATATTAACTTTGTTCGCATAACGGTAATCCGAAATGGCATAAACTAATCGAGATAGATATAGACTTCAATATATCAAAATGATCTGGGTGAAAAAAGAAATTCATTTAGCCATATCCGTCCGTCCGTCTGTCCGCCCGTCTGTAAATACGATAACTTCAGTAAATTTTGAGGTATCTTGATGAAATTTGGTACGTAGGTTCCTGGGTACTCATCTCAGATTGCTATTCAAAATGAACGAAATCGGACTACAACCACGCCCACTTTTTCGATATCGAAAATTGCGAAAAACCGAAAAAGTGCGATAATTCATTACCAAAGACGGATAAAGCGATGAAACTTGGAAACTTGGTAGGTGGGTTGACATTATGACGCAAAATAGAAAACTAGAAAAATTTTGGACAATGGGCATCGCACCGCCCACCTTTGAAAGAAGGTAATTTAAAAGTTTTGCAAGCTGAAATTCGGCAGTCGTTGAAGATATCATGATGAAATTTGGTAGGCACGTTACCCCCATTTCTATATGTTTGCTAAATAAAAGCTAGCGTAATAGGATGAAGAACACGCCCCCTTCTAAAAAAATTTTTTTTTAAGTCAAATTTTAACAAAAATTTTTATTTATTTACAGTATAAAAGTAAATTATGTCAACATTCGCCTCCAGTAATGATATGGTGCATCAAAATACAAAGATAAAAGAAAATTTCAAAATGGGCGTAACTCCGCCCTTTTTCATTTAATTCGTCTAGAATACGTTTAATGCCATAAGCCGAACAAAAATTTACCAATCCTTGTGAAATTTGGTAGGGACATAGATTCTATGACGATAACTGTTTTCTGTGAAAATGGGTGAAATCTGTTTAAATCCACACCCAGTTTTTATACACAATCAACCGTCTGTCTTTCCGCTCGGCCGTCAACACAATAACTTGCGTATATCTTAACTAAACTTAGTTCACATACTTATCTGAAGTCACTTTATCTTGGTATAAAATATGGCCGAAATCGGACTATGACCACGCCCACTTTTCCGATATCGGGAATTACGAAAAATTAAAAAAATGCCATCATTCTATACCAAATACGAAAAAAGGGATGAAACATGGTAATTGGATTGGTTTATTGACGCAAAATATACCTTTAGAAAAAACTTTGTAAAATGGGTGCGATTTTAAGTAAAACAAAATGAAAAAGTTCTGCAGGGCGAAATCAAAAGCCCTTGGAATTTTGGCAGGAACACTGTTGTTCGTGGTATGACATATATAAATAAATTAGCGGTACCCGACAGAAAATGTTCTGGGTCACCCTGTTCCACATTTTTGTCGATACCTCGAAAACGCCTTCACATATACAACTAAGGACCACTCCCTTTTAAAACCCTCATTAATACTCTTAATTTGATACCCATATCGTACAAACACATTTTAGAATCAACCCTGGTCCACCCTTATTGCGATATCTCGAAAAGGCGTCCACATATAGAACTAAGGCCCAGAAAGAACGCAATTGGGAAAATCTTTACAACAACTAAGACATGACGTAGCTGAATGCGTTTATAACCATTTCAACTATCGTAGAAGTGCGGGTTCGGCTCCCACTCCCGGGAGAAAAGGCTTTGAAGAGATTTACAATGTATAATCGAAACAGCTGTCGCCTTGTCCGTCCTGATGTCACGTTGTTTAAATTTTTCCCAAATTATTAAATAAAATTAAGGCCCACTACGTTTTAAATAATCATTAACACATTTCATTTGATACACAAGTCATACAAAAAAATTCCAAGGTTACCCTAGGTTCATTTTGCTAAATGGTGATTTCCCTTATTTTGTCTACATAGCTCTCAGCTGAGTATGTAATATTCGGTTACACCCGAACTTAGCCTTCCTTGTTTTTTTTTTTTTTTTTGATTTTTAAGGTTTTTTTCATGACCTACAAAATGAATTTTCATGTATACCTTTTTTGAGTCGGGCAGGGTATACGTCTGAAAATTTTTTTAATAGGTCATGAAAAAAAACTTAAAAATCAAGAAAAAAAAAAAAACACAAAAAAAAAAAACAAAGTAAAACAAAAATAAATTCGCAGGCTCGAAAATTATTATTTTGGGTATGCGTAGTGGAAGTTTTTTTCCTGAGCTCAAATCCTTATCGCTTAACTTTCGTCATTCACATCGACACATCCTACTTCAAAATCAATCTTTTGCTGCTTTCCCCATTCCAAGTGAATTTCGGCAAGGTGGTTTTGCTTCAGCCCGTTGAATATGGAATACCTGAAATCAAACTACATTTCCTGGCTGCAGTTGAAAACTTAGCAAGAGATTGTGACCTAGCGAGACAGCTCGACCCTAGGGACCTCCATTTTAGAGATCTCAACTTAGATATTATAAAGACATGTTACCTATTGCCATCACCCGCACAAAGGTTGGAGAAGCCAATAAAAAGCCCAATCCCTCGAACTCGATAGGCCTAGACGGAATAGCCATGCCAATACTATAAACTCTTAGCGTTGAGCTAGTTAACTACTTAATGCACGTTCTCAACCTTCCGTTGAAATTCTTTCTTATTCCCGAGCAATGGAAAGTGATCGGGATTATTCTATTACTAAAGCCTGGGCAACCAGTAGCAAAAACATTGCAAGCCAACCTGCTACCTCATTTCACTGCAAATCTTCGCCTAGAGAGTAAGTCAACCACAGCGAGTTACTCCAAGACACATTGGGTCACCGCTCCCCCTTGGCTTGAAAGATGAACCACAAATTATCTGAGGGGTATGCAAGAGTCGGTTCAATTTAGTAGCGAAACCTCAAACCCTGGGAGAATTAAACAGGGGTACTAAAAGTTGGTGTCCAATCTTCAGTTCTATTTATTTGGTACATATAAAAGCTCCTCTCCGCACCAGAAGGAGTTACTATCATTTCCGACTCAGATGATTGCACGATAATTGCAACGAAACTTGACCCCGATGGACGAATTAGTTTCAGAAATAAACAGCTATCTCCCTAGTATTTCAAGTTTCTTCACTTCGACCGACCTGGTACTATCACCGATCAAATCCATTGCCGCTTTGTTTAAGACGTCCAAGGAACAGATGGGTGCCGTTCGCTAATACTTTCACATTCAAGGCACTTTCCACCGAAGTTCTATTTATACTACAAATAAAAAAATAAATGTAAGGCGCGATAACCTCCGGAGAGATTTAAGGCCGAGCTTCTCTTCCAATTTGCGTCGTGCTCCTCTTGATTTTCCCTACAAATTGGCCGGACGGGACCTACATGTTTTATGCCGACTCCGAACGGCATCTGCAAGGCACATCAATTATACTACAAAGCTGCAATAAAATCCCGAAGCCGGTTGCACTTAGGGAAGAATAAAGAAATTTTGCTAACAACGTGCAGAGCAATCGGCCGACCGCTCATGTTCTATTCGTTTCCAGTTTGGTCGCCTGGTCGGTAAAACACAAACTGAAAAGGGCTGTAGGCCTGCCAAAATGCTGCACATAACTGCCATTGGATGTCTCCATATGGCCCCTGACCATCACCTACATATCGAGGCCAAAGAGCTCAATATTAAAGAGCATATCAAAATGCTGAACATACAATTTTTGCTTAGTTGTCAGAAACCTGGACACCTCAGCAAGCAACTGCTTGATCCAGTCCCGCCTTCAACAGGTTTAAAGGAACATCTCCATAAACACTACGATGAGATCAAGCACTTGCCAACACAGTCGTTTGATCCAGACAGGCATAAAGAGGCCCTTAGGAAATTTCGCACAGATTCGGTTGGCGAAGACACTTACCCTAGTTTACCGATAGCTTCATGAGTAGAGCCTACGGTATACTGTACTGATCCGAAAATAGACAGATCCTTTAAGCTTCCAGAACCCTTCAGTGTTTTCAGTTAAAAGTAGCAGCCGTAACCAAGCAAAAGAAATAGTGGAAGAAAATAGCTTAAACTGACCGCCAAGCAGAAATTAAGGCTTTAAGCTCTCGTGGCTTAACATCTGAAAGTGTGTTAGAGCATAGGCAATCCCTGGAAAGAATCAGGTTAAAGAGAAACATCCATCTATATTGAGTCCCTGAACATGTGGGAATGGATTGATATAAAAAAGTGGATGAGCTAGCTAAACAGCGCGCATCGCTCAAAGCTTGTACCGCAGACGTCCCAACCAGATTGGGAGAGATGAAAAGAAGGCGAAAGCTGGGCTTGACCGACTAAGCAAAAAATGCGTGGAACCATGCTGGGTATTCTGACTGGACGCTGCCTTATGTCGTCAGATGCTTCTAAATTAGACCTCAGTGAAAGAAAATGTTGCAATTGCGGGTTAGAAGACGAGCACGTTTTAAGATCGTGCCATGCGCTCGCAACGCTATGATTCCAGCAGCGCGGCTATAAGAACTAGAAACCTCGAGTATTTACCAAGAGGACGTGGATATTTTAGATCATAGGTGCTGGTTTCTGATAGGATTTTCGCTTTGGTCATTTAGCAATCTTTTGGTAACAAGATGACTCATCCGCCGGGCCCAGATTGTATATTCCTGGCCATGCTATAAGTTTCAAGTAGAGCTGTCGTGGAATGGCTTAAAATAATATTCGATGGGTGCATACGACGAATCGTGTACCGCACCCTTGGAGAGCGGCTCGTGTAGCTTTCCTACCAAAGGCGGGAAAGATCGGTTACGTGTATCCCGAAGACTATAAACCCATTAGCTTAACATCATTTCTGCTTCTGTAATATAAGGAATATGCTCTAGGAGTCTTCTTTGACATTGCCGTGGCGTTCAACAATGTTTCTATATGGGCGATTATGGATGCCTTAAACAGATGGATCGGATACTTGTTAAATTGCAGAAAGATTACATTGCAATTGTCATAAATGGAAAGTGCCTTCCAACGATCAGCTCTTTGATGGATCGGGTGCTTCAGGTTATTCATACCTGGGCATCTAATGTCGGGTTGAAAGCCAACGCGGAAATGACGGATATGGTCTTGTTTACAAAGAGATACAAGGTCACAAATAGAACCAAGCAAAAGTTAGGAGGGGTAACCCCACAGGAGAAACATTGCACAAAATATCTAGGAATCATCCTAGACAGTAAGCTATCATGGAAACTCAACGTGGAGGAGAGGGTGAAGAAGGCTTCAACGGCCCTCTATGCATATAAAAGGATACTGGGGTGTACGTGGGGCATATCGCCCTCCCTTTCTCATTGGGTTTTTACAGCGATTGTATGCCATATTCTATATTATGGAGTTCTTATTTGGAGGAAAGCCACACAAGAAACAACATACCTCAATAAATTAGAGGGGGTATGCAGACTATCGATTCTTAGCATTACGGGATCCCTGAAAACAATCTCGATGACTGCACTGTATGCCATTCTGGCCATTCCACCTGCAGATCTGGTAGCAAAGAACATAGCGTTAACAACTGCTACCAGGTCCGGTGTCACGGGGCAGCTTGAGCGCCGACCATACGGCCATAGTAATATAGCATCATCAATCGCAATACGAGAAGACTACCTGATTCCCTATCTGCGCTTCCAGGGAGATCTTAAGGCCACAATAGGGGTGGACGGTTGGCGCATGGGTTCTTAAATGGTGGCCGAGGCAATAAATGTGTACACAGATGGTTCCAAAGTAGTGTAAGGAGTAGGGTCTGCGGCATACTGTGTTGATCCGGAAATAACCAGATTCTACAGGCTGCAGGATTACCGTAGCGCTTTCCAAGCGAAAATATTAGCCGTAACCAAAGCAGTAGAAATACTGGGAGAGAATAGCTTAAGCTGTCACCGTGCTAACTTTTATATTGACAGTCAAGCAGCAATTAAGGCAACAATCTCGAATACCACAGCATCTAAATATGTGCTAGAGTGTAAGCAGTCTCTGTAGAGAATCGGGACAGGGAGAAGCATACGTCTATATTGGTTCCCAGGGCATATGGGAATAGATGGGAATGAAAAAGCGGACGAACTAGCTAAAAAGGGCACATCCCTTGAAGCTTGCTCCGTAGATGCCCCAATTAGATTGGGCGAGATTAAGCGAAGTCGACAGGTGCACACGATCGACCGAGCGGGAAAGGCGTAGTTCCAAGCGCTGGGCTGCAAAGTGTCGAAGACTGTGTGTAGGTCTTACAACCTTAGACTAACAAAGTTGCTTCTATCATTAAAAAGATAGGACTGTAAACTCGTGACGGGTATTCTGACTGGACACTGCCTTCTGGCGCCACATGCCTTTAAATTAGGCTCGGTCAGTGATAGCAGATGTAGGAAGTGCAGGTTGGAAGAGGAAACGATCGAGCACGTTTTGTGCTCGAGCCCTGCGCTTGCCAGGATAAGACTGCAGCTAATAGGGGTGATAAAGCTGTCAAATCTAGAAGCAGCAAGTGACTTAAATGCTAGGAAGCTTCTATTATTTGCCAAGAGGACGGAGTTATTTTATAACATAGGTCCTGGTTTTTGATAGGATTTTTGAGCTCGGTCGTTAAAACAAACTTCAGGTAACACTACGGACTCATTCAGTCTATGTGAGGACCTCATCGACCGGCCAGTTCAACCTAAGCTAACCATGACTTATTCAGCCGAAGTGGAGCACACTCTTACTTAACCTAGACATTCATTTCTAAATCTAAACTACTGCATGTAAAAGCTGCACATCTATACCAAACACAAACAAGCGCCTTGGCAAATGATGGCAGAAGAAATAAACAAACAATTCAATTAAAATATGCCAGTGTTGTGTGACTTACCGTAACTGTACACCTACAAATACCAGTACCTGTCAGGAAGCATCGCACTTCCTAAACTAAAGTCACACGAACGTCTTCTGGGAGCATCAGTTGGTACGTGGCCATCATTTCAAACACTTTTGACGCTTTCACAGTTCGCCAATTTTTATAGCCGCTATGCGCATGAGGGAATATACGAAAAGAAGGCGATATGAAAGCGATAATGAAAGCGACAGTTACTTTTAAGATTGTAATGATGTGCTTAGATACATTTGATGACAGCTCTAGCGAGAGTAATCAAATAAAATGAAAGAAATTTGTAAAAAATAATGACGAGACTCAGCTGGGTGTAGTGAAAATCTAATTTTTAATTTTATTCAAATTTGGTTGCTTCGGGCAAATGATTTGACTATGACCGCAGCACAAAGAGTGAGTGCTTGAGATTATTTTTGAACTCTTTTGCAATTTTTCCTTCATTTTCTTCAATCTCAATGATTTTCTTGATTTTTACAATACCTAAAAAAATATTTTTATTTGATTTTAAATTATTTAGTCCAGAATTTGGTGTGAGGAATTGTATTTTCTTATTAAAAATTCTTTTTTGTGCTGTGCTCACGCGCTTGAATATCCCCATTGAAGAATATGAAGCTTCATGGGGGTTAAAGCAGTAAATAAGTTACAAATTCATTTTACTTTTTATACTACTTATAAACTTGGCATAAAACAAGTAAGGAAGGCTAAGTTCGGGTGTAACCGAATATTACATACTCAATTGAGAGCTATGGAGACAAAATAAGGAAAATCACCATGTAGGAAAATGAACCTAGGGTAACCCTGGAATGTGGTTGTATGACATGTGTATCAAATGGAAGGTATTAAAGAGTATTTTAAGAGAGAGTAGGCCATAGTTTAATGGATGGAAGCCATTTAGGGATATCGCCATAAAGGTGGACAAGTGGTGTCTCTAGAATGTGTTTGTACGATATGGGAATCAAATGAAAGGTGTTACTAAGCATTTTAAGAGGGAGTGGGCATTAGTTCTATAGGTGGACGCCTTTTCGAGATATCGCCATTAGGGTGGGCCAGGGGTGACTCTAGAATGTTTGTACGATATGGGTATCAAACGAAAAGTGTTACTGAGCATTTTAAGAGGGTGTGGGCATTAGGTCTATAGGTGGACGCCTTTTCGAAATGTCGCCATTAGGGTGGGCCAGGGGTGACCCTAGAATGTGTTTGTATGATATGGGTATCAAATGAAAGATGGTAATGAGTATTTTAAAAGGGAGTAATCCTTAGTTCTATAGGTGGACGCCTTTTCGAGATATCGCCATAAAGGTGGACCAAGGGTGACTCTAGAATCTTTGTACGATATGGGTATCAAACGAAAGATGTCACTGAGCATTTTAAGAGGGAGTGGGCAGGAGGTCTACAGGTGGACGCCTTTTCGAGATATCGTCATTAGGGTGGGCCAGGGGTGACTCTAGAATGTGTTTGTACGATACGGGTATCAAACGAAAGGTGTTACTGAGCATTTTAAGAGGGAGTGGGCATTAGGTCTATAGGTGGACGCCTTTTCGAGATATCGCCATAAAGGTGGACCAAGGGTGACTCTAGAATGTTTGTACGATATGGGTATCAAACGAAAGGTGTTACTGAGCATTTTAAGAGGGAGTGGGCACTAGGTCTATAGGTGGACGCCTTTTCGAGATATCGCTATTAGGGTGGGCCAGGGGTGACTCTAGAATGTTTGTACGATATGGGTATCAAACGAAAGTTGTTACTGAGCATTTTAAGAGGGAGTGGGCATTAGGTCTACAGGTGGAGGCTTTTTCGAGATATCGCCATTAGGGTGGGCCAGGGGTGACTCTAGAATGTTTTTACGATATGGGTATGAAACGAAAGGTGTTACTGAGCATTTTAAGAGGGAGTGGACATTAGGTCTATAGGTGGACGCCTTTTCGGGATATCGCCAGTAGGGTGGGCCAGGGGTGACTCTAGAATGTTTGTACGATATGGGTATCAAACGAAAGGTGTTACTGAGCATTTTAAGAGGGAGTGGGCACTAGGTCTATAGGTGGACGCCTTTTAGAGATATCGCCATAAAGGTGGATCACGGGTGACTCTAGAATGTTTGTACGATATGGGTATCAAACGAAAGGTGTTATTGAGCATTTTAGAGGGAGTGGGCATTAGGTCTATAGGTGGACGTCTTTTCGAGATATCGCCATTAGGGTGGGCCAGGGGTGACTCTAGAATGTATTTGCACGATATGGGTATCAAATGAAAGGTGTTACTGAGCATTTTAAGAGGGAGTGGGCATTAGGTCTATAGGTGGACTCCTTTTTGAGATATCGCCATTAGGGTGGGCCAGGGGTGACTCTAGAATGTATTTGCACGATATGGGTATCAAATGAAAGGTGTTACTGAGCATTTTAAGAGGGAGTGGGCATTAGGTCTATAGGTGGACTCCTTTTTGAGATATCGTCATTAGGGTGGGCCAGGGGTGACTCTAGAATGTTTGTACGATATGGGTATCAAACGAAAGGTGTTATTGAGCATTTTAGAGGGAGTGGGCATTAGGTCTATAGGTGGACGTCTTTTCGAGATATCGCCATTAGGGTGGGCCAGGGGTGACTCTAGAATGTTTGTACGATATGGGTATCAAACGAAAGGTGTTATTGAGCATTTTAGAGGGAGTGGGCATTAGGTCTATAGGTGGACGTCTTTTCGAGATATCGCCATTAGGGTGGGCCAGGGGTGACTCTAGAATGTATTTGCACGATATGGGTATCAAATGAAAGGTGTTACTGAGCATTTTAAGAGGGAGTGGGCATTAGGTCTATAGGTGGACTCCTTTTTGAGATATCGCCATTAGGGTGGGCCAGGGGTGACTCTAGAATGTTTGTACGATATGGGTATCAAACGAAAGGTGTTACTGAGCATTTTAAGAGGGAGTGGGCAGGAGGTCTACAGGTGGACGTCTTTTCGAGATATCGCCATTAGGGTGGGCCAGGGGTGACTCTAGAATGTATTTGCACGATATGGGTATCAAATGAAAGGTGTTACTGAGCATTTTAAGAGGGAGTGGGCATTAGGTCTATAGGTGGACTCCTTTTTGAGATATCGCCATTAGGGTGGGCTAGGGGTGACTCTAGAATGTTTGTACGATATGGGTATCAAACGAAAGGTGTTACTGAGCATTTTAAGAGGGAGTGGGCAGGAGGTCTACAGGTGGACGCCTTTTCGAGATATCGCCATTAGGGTGGGCCAGGGTGACTCTAGAATGTTTGTAAGATATGGGTATCAAACGAAACGTGTTACTGAGCATTTTAAGAGGGAGTGGGCATTAGGTCTATAGGTGGACGCCTTTTCGAGATATCGCCATTAGGGTGGGCCAGGGCTGACTCTAGAATGTGTTTGTACGATATGGGTATCAAACGAAAGGTGGTAATGAGCATTTTAAGAGGGTGTGTGCATTAGGTCTATAGGTGGACGCCTTTTCGAGATACCGCCATTAGGGTGGGCCAGGGGTGACTCTAGAAGGTGTTTGTACGATATGGATATCAAATTAAAGGTATTAATGAGGGTTTTAAAAGCGAGTGGCCCTTAGATGTTTATGTGAAGGCGTTCTCGCGATATCGACCAAAATGTGGACCAGGTGATCCAGAAAATCATCTGTAGGGTACTGTTAATTTATTTATATATGCAATACCACTAACAGTATTCCTGCCAAGATTCCAAGGGCTGTTGATTTCGCCTTGTAGAACTTTTTCATTTTCTTCTACTTAATATGGTAGGTGTCACACCCATTTTACAAAGTTTTTTCCAAAGTTATATTTTGCGTCAATAAACCAATCCTGTTACCCTGTTTCATCCCTTTTTTCGTATTTGGTATAGAATTATGGCATTTTTTTCATTTTTCGTAATTTTAGATATCGATAAAGTGGGCGTGGTTATGGTCGGATGTCGGCCATTTTTATACCACGATAAAGTGAGTTCAGATAAGTACGTGGGCTAAGTTTAGTAAAGATATATCGGTTTTTGCTCAAGTTATTGTGTTAACGGCCGAGCGGAAGGACAGAAGGTGGACTGTGTTTAAAAACTGGGCGTGGCTTCCACCGATTTCGCCCATTTTCACAGAGAACAGATACCGTCATAGAGTCTATGCCCCTACCAAATTTGAGAAGGATTGGTAAATTTTTGTTCGACTTATGGAATTAAAAGTATTCTAGACAAACTAAATGAAAATGGGCGGAGCCACCCCCATTTTGAAATTTTCTTTTATTTTTGTATTTTGTTGCATCATATCATTACTGGAGTTGAATTTTGACTTAATTTACTTATATACAGTAAAGATATTAAATTTTTTGTTAAAATTTGAATTAAAAAAAATTTTTTTTTAAAAAGTGGGCGTGTTCTTCATTAAATTTTGCTAATTTTTATTTAGCACATATATAGTAATAGTAGTAACGTTCCTGCCAAATTTCATCATGATATCTTCAACGACTGCCAAATTACAGCTTGCAAAACTTTTAAATTACCTTCTTGTAAAAGTGGGCGGTGCCACGCCCGTTGTCCAAAATCTTACCAATTTTCTATTTTGCGTCATAACATCAACCCATCTACCAAGCTTCATTGGTTTATCCGCCTTTGGCAATGAATTATCGCATTTTTTCGGTTTTTCGAAATTTTCGATATCGAAAAAGTGGGCGTGGTTATAGTCCGATATCGTTCATTTTAAATAGCGATCTGAGATGAGTGTCCAGGAACCTACATACCAAATTTCATCAAGATATCTCAAAATTTACTCAAGTTATCGTGTTAACGGACGGACGGACGGACATGGCTCAATCAAATTTTTTTTTCGATACTGCTGATTTTGATATATGGAAGTCTATATCTATCTCGATTCCTTTATACCTGTACAACCAACCGTTATCCAATCAAAGTTAATATACTCTGTGAGCTATGCTCAACTGAGTATAAAAACAAGTAAGGAAGGTTAAGTTCGGGTGTAACCGAACATTACATACTCAGTTGAGAGCTATGGTGACAATATAAGGGAAAATAACCATGTAGGAAAATGAACCGAGGGAAACCCTGGAATGTGTTTGTATGACATGTGTATCAAATGAAAGGCATTAAAGAGTATTTTATGAGGGAGTGGGCCATAGTTCTATAGGTGGACGCCATTTAGGGATATAGCCATAAAGGTGGATCAGGGTTGACTCTAGACTTTGTTTGTACGATATGGGTATCAAATGAAAGGTGTTAATGAGTATTTTAAAAGGGAGTAATCCTTAGTTCCATAGGTGGACGCCGTTTCGAGATATCGCCATAAAGGTGGGCCAGGGGTGACTCTAGACTTTGTTTGTACGATATGGGTATCAAATGAAAGGTGTTAATGAGCATTTTAAAAGGGAGTAATCCTTAGTTCCATAGGTGGACGCCGTTTCGAGATATCGCCATAAAGGTGGGCCAGGGGTGACTCTAGACTTTGTTTGTACGATATGGGTATCAAATGAAAGGTGTTAATGAGTATTTTTAAAAGGGAGTGGGCCTTCGTTTTATAGGTGTTCGCCTTTTCGAGATATCGCCATAAAGGTGGACCAGGGGTGACTTTAGAATTTGTTTGCATGATATGGGTATCAAATGAAAGGTGTTAATGATTATTTTAAAAGGGCGTGGGGCTTAGTTCCATAGGTGGACGCCGTTTCGAGATATCGCCATAAAGGTGGGCAAGGGGTGACTCTAGAATTCGTTTGTGCAATATGGGTATCAAATGAAAGGTGTTAATGAGTATTTTTAAAAGGGAGTGGGCCCTTGTTCTATAGGTGTTCGTCTTTTCGAAATATCGCCATAAAGGTGGACCAGGGGTGACTCTAGAATGAGTTTGTACGATATGGGTATCAAATTAAAGGTATTAATGAGAGTTTTAAAAGGGAGTGGTGGTAGTTGTATATGTGAAGGCGTTTTCCAGATATCGACCAAAAGATGGACCCGGGTGACCCAGAACATCATCTGTTGGATACCGCTAATTTATTTATATATGTAATACCTGCCAAGATTTTAAGGGTTTTTTATTTCGCCCTGCAGAACTTTTTAATTTTCTTCTACTTAATATGGTAGGTGTCACAACCATTTTATAAAGTTTTTTCTAAAGTTATATTTCGCGTCAATAAAACAATCCAATTACTTTACCATATTTCATCCCTTTTTTCGTATTTGGTATAGAATTATGGCATTTTTTCATTTTTCGCAATTTTCGATATCGAAAAAGTGGGCGTGGTCATAGTCGGATTTCGTTCATTTTTCATACCAAGATAAAGTGAGTTCAGATAAGTACGTGAACTGAGTTTAGTAAAGATATATCGATTTTTGCTCAAGTTATCGTGTTAACGGCCATGCGGAAGGACAGACGGACGACTGTGTATAAAAACTGGGCGTGACATCAACCGATTTCGCCAATTTTCACAGAAAACAGTTAGCACCATAAAATCTATGCCCCTACCAAATTTCAAAAGGATTGGTTAATTTTTGTTCGACTTATGGCGTTAAAAGTATCCTAGACAAATTAAATGAAAAAGGGCAGAGGCACGCCCATTTTTAAATTTTATTTTATTTTTGTATTTTGTTGCACCATATCATTACTGGAGTTGAATCTTGACATAATTTACTTATATACTGTAAAGATATTAAATTTTTTGTTAAAATTTTACTTTAAAAAAATTTTTTTTTTAAAAGTGGGCGTGGTCCTTCTCCGATTTTGTTAATTTTTATTAAGCGTACATATAGTAATAAGAGTAACGTTCCTGCCAAATTTCATCATGATATCTTCAACGACTGCCAAATTACAGCTTGCAAAACTTTTAAATTACCTTCTTTTAAAAGTGGGCGGTGCCACGCCCATTGTCCAAAATTTTACTAATTTTCTATTTTGCGTGATAATTTCAACTCATCTACCAAGTTTCGTCGCTTTATCTGTCTTTTGTAATGAATTATCGCACTTTTTCGGTTTTTCGAAATTTTCGATATCGAAAAAGTGGGCGTGGTTATAGTCCGATATCGTTCATTTTAAATAGCGATCTGAGATGAGCGCTCAGGAACCTACATACCAAATTTAATCAAGATACCTCAAAATTTACTCAAGTTATCGTGTTAACGGACGGACGGACGGACGGACATGGCTCAATCAAATTTTTTTTCTATCCTGATTATTTTGATATGTGGAAGTCTATATCTATCTCGATTCCTTTATATATGTACAACCAAACGTTATCCAATCAAACTTAATATACTCTGTGAGCTCTGCTCAACTGAGTATAAAAATAATCCGATCGGATTGTTGCCACAAAACTCATTTGCATTTAAGCGTTAAAGAAAATGCGAAAGAATGTGAAAGGAAAATGTATAAATTATGTGCAGGGATTTTCAGTTATTTTCTTCCTTTCTTAGAAGCGATTTTTTGTCGCTTGATATTGGTAAGAATTGCACCAAATAAGTGTGAAAAAGTATACAATATTTTTTTTGTACCCATCGTTTGTTAGTTTAGGTAAGATTTAACTGGACAGTACATGAGGGCCTCACATAAGCTGATTGAATCCGGCGAAATTAAAAAAACCTCTGTCTAAAACAAGGGCATATGTCTTTAAATGGCTACGTCCTCTTGGAAAATACAACGATCTTTCTAGGACCTATGACATTTGCTGGTATGGCAGCTGTATCACTTTTGGTAGCTCTAGTCTTAGCCTGGCAAGCGCAGGGAACGAGCACAAAACGTGCTCGATCGTTTCTTCCCCAACACGCACTTCCTAGATATGCTCTCACTGCATAAGACTAATCTAACGCCATACGATACCAGGAAACAGTGCCTAGGTAGAATACCCGTCATGAGTCGACAGTCCTCTCTCTTTTGTGATAAGTGTAATTTTGTTAATCTAAGATTGTTAGACTTATCGGTTATTCATGTAAAACTCTCGCCCTCTCTTAATATCGCCCTTATACTCCAAAAAATTATAGCTGTTTTGCTATGCTAGATTATTGGGAATATTGGTGCTTGGCTGTCAGTGTAAAAATTTACATGCCTACAGTTTAAGCTATTTTCTTCTGGTCTTTCTACAGCTATGGTAACAGCCAATATTTCCGCCTAAAAACCACTACAGTGATCTGGCAGCTTTAAAGATCTGTTTATTTCCGGTGCAGACCCCGCACTTTTCACTGCTTTGAACCATCGTTGTACACGTATTTCACCTCGTCTAAGCACCCTCGCACCAACGGATCACTTCCTTTGTGGAGCTAAGAACCCCTTCATTATGGCCATATGGTCTTCGCTGAAGTTGCCCCTAGTCACTAAGCCTCTTTGCAGTTGTTAACGCTCTGTTATTTTCGACCAGGTGTACAGGTGGAGTGTCCAGAATGGTATACAGTACCGTCGTTGGCGTTGTTTTCAGAGTTCCGTAAAATTAAACGTTGATAGCCTGCATACCCCTTTTAGTTTTTTAAGCATTTTGCATGCACGAAGTGCCTTCCTCACTCGCTCCTCCACATTAAGCCTACACGACACCTTAATTGGCTTGAATGAATCCTTTGTGGCTTTTGTTAGTTTTAGTTTCTCCTGCAGGCTCACCCCTCTCTGCTATAGCCAGGCCTATTTGGTACCTTTTTACTCTTAATAAACAATACTTTAACCACCTTATCTGCATTGGTGGTCAAACCGAAGTTGGATACCCTGGTAGGTTTATCCTGATCCATCATAGAGCTAATCTACACACGCCATATTTTGACGTGTTCTTAAAAAAATCACAAGAGCAGTTGGTTGGTGTACAGCTTAGATAGCTTAGATAGATGAAAATACCCCGCCCTGCTCATTATGAATAAATCTTCCTGCAATTTAATACGCAATCGATCGCTCCATCTGGTAATGGCTGGATATACTTCAACGTAGTTAAGACCATCTATTTACCTGTTTAGAGACATTTTTGAAAGCCACACTGGCAACATTTTAAAAGACATTTAGGGCATACTCCTTAAATTCAAACACTTTCTCTATGTTTATAAAAACCTTTTTCAGTTTCATCTCTACCGGCTTGCCTGTTGTGTAAGGATCTTGTGTTGTATGTAGGAAAGTTTGTACATTTCGAATTCAGACTAGAGAAGCTTGCGCCTAATGTTATTCTTGCGCATTTTTTAGGCACTGGGTACAAACGAATTTTATGCTTCGCCTTAAAAAAGCTCAGAAATGATTTATTTTTCATTCAAGTATATTCCAATTTTTCTCCTCATTTGCAGGTGAAAAACTAAATTATTTGGGACATTCTTTTAAAACCAGATTTTTTAGAGCTCGTTCAACCCTTTTAAATGGTAATTTTCTACACTTCTTGTTTTCTTGTATATATGCAGATACATACTTATTTATACACATAAGTACATTCTCAAAAAAGTTAGCTTTTTTATTAACTTTATCAGCATTGCCACATAAATATCGAGAGACTTATATCACCTCGACTACCAAGTGTGCATCTACACCAACAAAATTTCTCTACCACAATAATTCACATTCACTTAGAAAAATTCTTAGTCAGAAAACTTCAGGATATGAATAATAATTTTGTGATTATTTTTCATACTTTGCTTTTATTGAATAAATTGGAAATATACGACAGTATTTGTGAGAAGAAGTGAATATGATGAAAATTGTGTAGAAAATCCAGAAAATTCATAGAAAGTTGAAAATTCTTTTAAGCTCTGCTTTCACTGCACTGCCATTCAGTGTCATTATTGCACTAAATTTAGCTTAATCTGCTACACTTTGAAAAAGCTATCCACTTCCGTTATTACATTTTCCTTCCACAATTTTTAAGATTTTTGTTTATTCTTATCTCAACACCAACACCACCACGACCGCCAATGACAATTTGTGTTGTGCATTGAATTTTAATTTGATTTTACTTTAAGAATTCCAATGCGTTAAGCCATCAATTGCTTGATGATGGTAGAGAACATATCCATACATACACACATACACCACCATACATATAGATTAGAGCGGGTCAAATTGTATGGATGGATTTTTTTCCATCAGGAGTATAGCAAAAACGTAATCTACATATGATTCTAAGAAAAATTGCTGAAGCCACCGTAGCTCAAAGTCCAATTTGGGGGTCCCCACTTTTGCAAAATAGATATTTTGCATTTGAATGTAGGGTTTGGCCAAAAAATCTTCATAGCTTCTGATAGAATTATAGGAAAAATGTCATATTGGACTTACTTTAACTGTATTTTACATACATTTCAGTATCTGTATTAATATCTTTAGTGTTATTGAAATTTAGTAGAGATATCAGGCTTAAATTATGAGAAATTAGCCTAAAATTAATATTATCATTTTTAACAAATTTCTTATGGAAATTTTTTTTTTACATCTAGAATAAGTTCGGAACATTTCCAACAATTTTCGTTCAGACAGTTTTTCTTTTTTCGAATTTGTTTTAGTAAGAAAAAAATTGTTGATTATTACTTAAAAATATAGGTTTTTTTTTGAAAATTTTTTTCTACTAAAACGAATTCGGAAAAAGAAAAACTGTCTCAATGAAAGTTGCTGGATATGTTCTGAACTTATTTTAGCCGTAAAAAAAATTTCCCTAAGAAATTTGTTAGAAATTATTGTATAGTAGTTAAGTAGTAGTTTTAGGCTAATTTCTCATAATTTAAGCCTGATATCTCTACTCAAATTCAATAACACTATAGATATTAATACAGATACTGAAATCTACGTAAACTACCTTTAAAGTGAGTCCAATATGACATTTTTCCTATAATTCTCTCAGAAGCTATGAAGATATTTTGGCCAAACCCTACGTTCAAATGCAAAATATAAATTTTGCAAAAGTGGAGACCTCGAAATTGATCTTAGGGCTGTGGTGTCTTCAGCAATTTTTCTTAGAATCACCTGTAGATTACGTTTTTGCTATATTCCTGATGAGCAACAAATTTTACCCGCTCTAATATACATATACACATACATATATACATGTGCAAATAAATTCTACACAGGTTATTATATAAATGTTGATTTAGCAATTGTGTTTTGTTGACTTAAACTTCTTTTTTTTTTTTTTTTTTTGTTGTTGTAGTTGCTGTCGATGATGCTGCTGTAGATTCATAAATGCGCTCAAAAAGATGCAAATAACAGCATCAAGTAAAATCTAACACCAAAATTGTGCAAACGGGCTTTGGTGAGAGCAAAATGTGTGAGAGAGAGAAATGAAAAATATTTAAATAAATTCGAAATGTTGATGAGGGTTTCGCCTATTCGGTTAAAGAAATAACACATTTACACTACAAAAAATGCGTCATCTTCGGCGAAAAATTATAATTGCGATATATTTTCTCATACAAGTAGCATTTCCGAAATTACAAATTTGATCGCTTTTGGCCTTCAAATTCAATTCACCTACACAACCCACACATGCTTTTGACATTTTCTTACTCAAACAAACCCGGTAAGAACATAATATTTAAACGAAGTATCCAAATCTTTAAAATTTTTATTAGTTCCCTAAAACGAAATTGAAAATTCTACCAGAAACTGCTTTGTCCTTTTTATTTTTATTTATTTATTTTTTATCTTACTATTATTTAATCACTAAAGTAAGCGCATTTTCTTCAGATGTAGTGATGTCCTCGCAGTAGAGTCTTGCAGGGAAGATTAAATGTTATGCAAATGAGGCCCATGTAAACGCTCCCAAATAACTCTTTTGAAAGCACGCATTTGAGGCCAGTGTGAACGTGACATAAGTATTTAATTGTGTATCATTGTTTGAGTGAGAAAGTGAAATTTTATACGAAGTAGTCTGTCCATAGTATTACAAGAACTTGTGTGACGAAAACCCTTAATTAGCCACTCGGACTTGCGTTAAGGTATAAAGCCGTCCTCTAGGCAAGTTCTTAAAGTTTTCTAGTATCTAGCTTTAAGTG
Source organism: Eurosta solidaginis (assembly GCF_040869045.1). Lineage (NCBI taxonomy): Eukaryota > Metazoa > Arthropoda > Insecta > Diptera > Tephritidae > Eurosta > Eurosta solidaginis. Next base: position 341,124,523 of record NC_090319.1, on the reverse strand, counting down.
CTGCCTCGAGATCATTGCAACTCTGCCGGTCAGTTTTCAGCCTGTATGGCGAGCACTCCCAACCACTCTCAAACGTTTTTTTCTGCAGTTTGCACTTTCCACATCTGCTGTTACTGACGAGGCCTAACTTATAAGCACGTGATGCCAAAAAGCAGTGTCCAATATGTCCATCGTAAGGCTTAAGTCTTGTCTCTTTAGAGATACGAGAAATCTAACTTCGTTCTGCCCACGCCTTCCAACCTTATATGCAACTCCTCTATTTTGTTAATTTCTTCCAAACTGATTGGGATGTTTACCGTGGATGCATAAAGTGGTGCACCCTCCTTTGACAACTCATCGGTCTTCACCTTACCTTCTATCCCCTTATGATCTGAAATAAAGTAAGGATTTATGGTTCGGCCTGAGCGAAGATTGTTCATAGCTTATTTGCATTCCAGGACTCTTCTTCATGATATACTCTGTGAAATTATAGCCTTAAGCGCCGCCTGATGCTTCCTCCAGAATTCCTGCTGCTTTTTTTATGGTTAGAATATCCGCCTGAAAACAGTGAAGTGATCTGGTATGACCTATGCATTTCTAGATCGACACAGTAAAAAGCAGACCCCTTCCGTTAATAAGCCATAGCAAACTCCAAAATTTATGGAATTTTAGCTAAAATAGGGCATTTTGGAAACAAATTCTGAGAATGTGAATTCACCAAACGAATTCTGAATTAGGGAGTTTTTTTAACAACTTCTGAAATAGGGCGTCATTTAAAAAATTTTCTGAGATAGAGCGTTTTCGAAACGGCAGATGAAAAAAGTGTTATTTCACACGGCATTCTATTTGTAAATATCATAATTGTTTACCTTACCTCTGAAGCGCTTTTATGGAACTTTTACTTTATAGCGTTTTATATCTTTAAGTATTTTCCTGTGTGGTCGACGGACAAGTTTCTGGTAATACTTAGATTCTATGAACACATTCAAACTAAAATTCTTACGAGTTATAAGAGCTACAATGAAAGAAATATAAAAATTATATTGAGTAGATCTAGGGCTAACATCAGTAAACTAATAGGTCTTAGCGGTCATTAGGCTTTAGGCACGCATGCGAAAAAGATGGTCTTCCGCATAATGGCCAATGTAGGAGCTGTGAAGGCGTAACTACCCAGAAAACTGTAAAGCATTTCCTAATTTAGTTCTTGCGGACGAGGTTATTGAACCCAATCTCACCTAACCTAGAAAACAATACCCAATGCTTGGTATCTATATATATAAAAATCAATTGCTGTCCTTTGCATACATACACGTAAAGCGCGATAACCTCCAGAGAGATTTTAGGCTTTATGCAAAGCTTTTATTCCAATTTGCGTCGTGCTTCTTTTAGTTTTTCCTACAAATTGCCGGAACGGAACCTACTTGTTTAATGCCGACTCCGAACGGCATCTGCAAAGCAGATGGATTTTCACTGAAAAGCTACTCATGGTAGAAACACACTCGGCGTACTCGCCATACACTGCCGAGGGGCGACCGCGCTTAGACAAACTTTCTTCTAATTGAAAAAACTTATTTCTGAAATGGAGCATGCTACCATGACACCACGGCTGTTCCTTAGTCTGGCTAAAACTCGAGAGCAGCTGAACCGGACTGCGATAAGAGTGAAAAGAGGAATGGGAATGGGAGTAAGTGTAGCAGTGGGAACATGAATGGGAGTCTAGATGGGATTAGGTGTAGGTATGGGAACGGAAGTTGGAGTGGCAGCAAGATGAGGATTTGAACGGTAGTGGGAGTGGAAGTGATTCCGTGAGTGTGAACGGGTGTGGGAGTAGGACTGCGAACGGGACATATTATTCAATTGAATGCTTCATAAAATTATTTTCTTAATAAATTTATAACTTAACAAGTAAGGAACCGAACATTACATACACAGCTTCTAGCTTTAAAGACAAATGTTGGAGTTGAACGTTGAAATAATTTAAAGATATCCAGTTCTTTGTTAAAATTTGACTACTAAATTTTTTTTTTTTAAGTGGGCGTGTTCGTCATCCGATTTCGCTAATCTTTATTTAGCACACATTTAGTAATAGGAGTAACGCGCGTGTCAAATTTCATCATCATATCTTCAAGGACTGGAAAATTACTGCTTGCAAAACTTTTAAATTACCTTCTTTTCACAGTGGGCGGTGCTACGCCCATTGTCCAAATATTTACTAAATTTCTATTCCTACCAAGTTTCATCGCTTTATCCATCTTTGGTAATGAATTATCGCACTTTTTCGGTTTTTCGAAATTTTCGATATCGAAAAAGTGGGCGTGGTTATAGCCCGATTTCGTATTATATTAAATTAGTATACTATGTGTTTTAGTTTGAGAAATATGCTGCTTTGCTTTAATTATTCTATAGTCTTGAATATTATAAATAGTATAGTCACATTAAATCTTTATACATGTAGTCATATATTTCTTTATTTATAATTTCAGTCTATCTAAATGAGTCTATTGCGCAAATAAGTACGCTTTCAAATATACTTGGTAAGTAAAATTAAAAAAATTTATATATAAGTTTGTTAAGAAAAACTCACTTTTTTTGTGAAACGAACTCACTTGCTTTGACCTTAAACCTTTATATTGCAATCGAACTCGAAATGAGGAGACAATAAAAATCGTTGTTTCTTTTGTTGAAAGGAAATCAATTACATCATGTTGTTGTTGTTGTAGCGATAAAGGCACTGCCCGAAGGTTTTGTGGAGTGTTATCGATGTTGATGTTCCTTTGACGGATAAAGATCTGGTATGTTCCGGTAGCAAGCACCATAAAGGTATAAGTCCGACCATTTCGGAGCGATTTAATATGGCCATATTGAACCTTAAAGGCAATTCCGGTCCCCACTCCCTTACTTCGTGGGGAGCTTGGGAGCGGTCGTCAAATTAATTGGGTATTTAAGTCGCTTCTACGATAGGCCTACCTGTCGCGCGTATATTTTAAGCCCCCTAACCTGCCGGAGGCCGCCTCATCTCCTCTTTATGATTTGGTATATTTTAAAGATTTTTAGATGTAAACAATTTTTTTTTATTTATTCTGTAACTAACATGCTTGCATAAGTACATAACTTATAAATATATTGTATGAACGTTTTCTAACCATATTTTGAATCTTAGCGTACTTATATCTGCATACATATAGCTTTTTATTGTAAGGTAAATTTAAGGCAAATACGTGTATTTAAACTTATAACCAGCATCCATTCAGGCGTTCTTACATACAAAGAACTTTGTTCATTCATTCGCTCACTTACTTGCTCAATTTATTGAAATGAAAATCACCAACCCACATAAATATTTTATTTGTGCTTTGTAAGTATATATATGCATATATATGAATGTCCATATGTATGCTTTCAAGTGTATGTGGATACAATTAAGAGCTAAGAAGTGAATGTAAATACTTGAAAAAGCTTTTCAGTGAACGTATTTTTAAATTTTATATGCCCAGCTGTGTTCAGATGGAAGGCCATTGCAACTTTTTACTACTGTTGTTGCAAAATAGTATCATTATTGTAATCCGATTCAAAGTTTCCTCTATGGAAAGTCACTATTCATATCGAGCTAAAATATTTAAACTTTTAAAAAAAGTATAAGTAGATAAAAGGAGAAACTAGCGCAGAAAAAAACAACTAGAGAAATTATTTCACGTAAACTGAGATGTAAAGAAAATAAATTACGGAAGTACAAGATCGGGAGAAATCGGGAATAATATGTTTACCCAGCGTTGTGCTCTCACGAGTATAAAATAAAATAAAATAAAATAAATTTAAATAAAATAAAATGAAATAAAATAAAATAAAATAAAATAAAGTAAAATAGAATAAAATAAAATACGATAAAAATATATGTTTAAGTGAGCTAAACTATGAACAAATTTTGTTCGTCTGTTTCATTAGCCATTGAGTGTGCCTGTTATTCTCAGCTGGTTAGTGAAATAACTAAAGACATAGTTTTAATTTTTTATCCCAAAGTGGGGTTTTTCAAAGCAAAACAAGGTGGCTCAACCCGCAGCCAATATCTTGGAACCCCCAGTGCTCGCCCTCAATGAATACTTACAAGGGCTAACAGGCGAATAGCGACCTCCCTCTAAACAATAAAATAATATACAGTCCACTAAAAATAACAAAATAATATAACTATAAAAAAACCCGATTTGCCCGCCGAATCACCAAAACTTAGACATGGTCCTTCGAGCCAGGTAACTGGCTCCTATGGAAGTTTCACTAAATGACTAAGCCGTCTAGGCAGGCGAGTATGTTTAAGTGACTTAAACTATTAACATTTTTCGTTCGTTTGTTTCATTAGCCATTGAATGTGCTTGTAATTCTCAACTGGTTAGTGAAATATTCTAAAAACATAGTTTAAATTTTTATCCCAAAGCGGGGGTTTTCAAAGCAAAACAAGGAAGCTCAACCCGCAGCCATACCTTGAAGACCCAAGTTCTCGCCCTCAATGAATACATACAAGGTGTAACAGGCACATAGCGACCTATCTCTAAACAATAAAATAATATACAGTCCACTAAAAATAAAAAAATAATATAACTATAAAAAAAACCGATTCGCCCGCCGAATCAACAAAGCTTAGACAATATAAAATAACATAAGAAAAAAATAAAATAAAATAAAATAAAATAAAATAAAATGGAATACAATAAAATTAAATAATATACAATAAAATAAAATAAAATAAACAAAATAAAATACAATAAAATAAAATAAAATAAAATAAAATACAATAAAGTAAAATAAAAGAAAATAAAATAAAATAAAATAAAATAAAATAATATATGTAAAATAAAATAAAATAAAATACAATAAAAAAATAAAATAAAATAAAATAAAATAAAATAAAATAAAATAAACTAAAATGGAATACACTAAAATTAAATAAAATACAATTAAATAAAATAAAATTAAATAATAAAAAAAGAAAATAAACAAAACAAAATAATAAAATAAAATAAAAAAAATGAAATAAGACAAAATAAAAAAACAAAACAAAATAAAATAAAATAAAATAAAATAAAATAAAATAAAATAAAATGAAGTAAAATAAAATAAAATAAAATAAAATGAAATAAAATTAAATAAAGTGAAACAAAATAAGTTAAAATAAAATAAAGTAATTTTAAATAAAATAAAATAAAATAAAATAAAATAAAATAAAATAAAATAAAATAAAATAAAATACAATAAAATACAATGAAATACAATAAAATAAAATAAAATAAAATAAACTAAAATGGAATACACTAAAATTAAATAAAATACAATTAAATAAAATAAAATTAAATAATAAAAAAAGAAAATAAACAAAACAAAATAATAAAATAAAATAAAAAAAATGAAATAAGACAAAATAAAAAAACAAAACAAAATACAATAAAATAAAATAAAATAAAATAAAATAAAATAAAATGAAGTAAAATAAAATAAAATAAAATAAAATGAAATAAAATAAATTGAAATAAAATTAAATAAAGTGAAACAAAATAAGTTAAAATAAAATAAAGTAATTTTAAATAAAATAAAATAAAATAAAATAAAATAAAATAAAATAAAATAAAATAAAATAAAATACAATAAAATACAATAAAATACAATAAAATACAATAAAATAAAATAAAATAAATAAGATTAAATAAAATAAAGCAAAATAAAACAAAAAATAAATAAGGTAAAATAAAATAAAATAAAAAAATAAAAGTATTAAAAGAACTAGATAAATAAAAAAATAAAACAAAATAAAATAAAAAAGGAAAATAAAATAGATTAAAATAAAATAACGTAAGATAAAAAAATAAAATACAACAAAAAAATATAAAATAAAATAAAATAAAATAAAATAAAATAAAATAAAGTAAAATAAAATAAAATAAAATAAAAAATATAAAATATAATAAAATAAAATTATCTAAACTAAAATAAAACAAAATAAAATAAAATAAAACGAAACAAAAAAAAAAATAAAACAAAGTAAAAACAAAAAAAAACGAAATAATAATAAATAAAATAATTAAGATTCAGAAATAAAATAATATAAAACAAGATCAAACAAAGCTCAATAAAATCAATTTTTAAAATACAAACTATCACTTATTTTTTATCAAAATATTATCGGTTTGTTATGGGATTTCCTATCTGACTATTATTGAAAATTTGACGATTTGTTATCAGAAAGTTATAAAAATCTTACGGAAAGAATGTCAACATGTGTCGCAATCAACTACTAATATTAGTTTAGTTTAGGTTTTTTATTCAATTTGTATTATTTTACATGTTTCTTCAAGCTTTTAGAATGTACTTAAAAACTTTATAGTTAAGAAAAAATCATACGATGTTATAAAGAAGAAAATGAAAGTAAGTAATAAAGAATGAATAAATCAAAACAAAGTAGAACGGAATTGCTTATTCACAATGATGCTTAGTTCTTAGAATATGTTAAGTGTGATACAGGGTCATTGATAAATTCATTTATAAGCAAATACTAAGCAGTTCGTACTGAACAACATGTTATCATAAGAATACCAATTTGGTTTTGGAGAGTAATAGATTTGTTTTCATAGTGTTACTCATTTGTTACCGCGTGCTATTGATTTGTCAACAGAAAATTGTCGATTTTGTTGCCAAATGTGTCTCGATTACACGTCGAAAAATTATCGATTACTTACGTATTACAATTTTGTATCAATTTATACATATGAAAGAGATACCGATTAACCGTCAATATAAAATTGATGACACATGTTCTACCCCTCGATAAGAAACCAATAAGATGAAGGCAAGGTGATAACAAATCGACAACAAGCTAATCACGAATCGAAAATTAGGCGATAATAATTGGCGTACAATTGTGGTTATCTTTCAACCTCTAGGTAAGTTCTAGTTGACCTATAAGAATTAGTTTTCGCATGTATTTTTTTTCAAAGATTATCGAAAAAAATAGAGTTCAGCAAAAAAATGCTATTGATTTTTTCGTGTACGCTGTTGTAAAATCTTAAGAGCCATATTGCTGACAAATTACACTATTAATATCACCGGGCTTTGACGAAAGGTTCACAAAACTTTGAAATCTTCGGATGCTAAATGTGGGCGGTGCCACGTATATTTTCAAAAATTTATCTTAAAATCAATTTTGTGTCACAAAGTCAACCCTTCACCAGTTTTTTCCATTTTTAAATTTTTTTTAATTTTTTTTTTAATTTTCTTTGCCGCAAACGTGGGCGTGGTCATCGTCTGAATAAGTTATATCAGTGCATAACTCACACCGCCAAATTTAATACCGAGATTTTCTGAAGGTCCTCAGCACGCAGGTGTTAGACATTTTAAGTTACGTTATTTTTTCAAGACATATTCCTTTGAAAATTATAAAAAAAAAATTTTTTTTGGTAAATTACATATATGTAATACTCCTATATTGCTACAAAAGGCTAGGTACATTTCCAAACATCAGAGTGCCGATATATTGCTGTTTTAATGTTTTTGTTTTTGTATTCAATAATCGAATGTACCTAAATTTTAGTTTTTTTTTTCACGCTTATGCTGCTACAATCACAAAAATTTTATAGGCTGTCTTGTTTTGATTTCGAATTCAAAACACATTGCGATCATTTTCTATTAGCAATATAGGAGTATTACATATATGGTAAATTAGCTATACGAGCAGAAATTATAAAAATGTATGTTTGTGTATGTGTGTGCTATGTATGTGTGTGTTATGTATGTGTACATTCAGAAACGGAGGTGGTTTCACCGATAAGTTCGTGTGGTTAACTGTGGCAGGCGGAAGTATGTTATCTATGCGATTATTTTGTTCATTTTATAGACTAATTTTTAAACTAAACTGTCAAACATTTACGGATTGCTTTGGAGAGTTTACCGATGTTGTCTGACCTTTGGCGGATATTACGCTGGTAGACCAAGTACTAGCAGAACCAACTGGTAACAATTTGATATGACCCCTTCCGTAAGAACTTAGGGTCGCCAGAGCCTCGCCTGCAAAATAAACAATATTCGCCACAAGTACGTGAGGTTGATAATTGAGTTGCATAATCTATGAATTACGCAGACAGTCCCTTGAAAGGAAGGTTAGGTTAGGTTGAACTGGCCAGTCAATAAAGACCTCACATAGATTGAATGTGTCCATAGTGTTACCAGAATTAGTATGACGGCCAAAAGGAAGAACCGCAATCAGGTGCCAGGATATATATTATAGAATAACTCCGTCCTCTTGGAAAATATTAGCAGTTTTCTAGGATCCAGCTTAATTGCTGTCTCTAGATCTGGCAACTATGCCGCCAATAATAGCTGGAGTCCTAGCCTGACGAGCGCATGACACGAACACAGAACGTGCTCAACCGTTTCTTCCTAAACTGTTACTGACGAGGCCTAACTTATAAGCATGTGATCCAGAAGGCAGTGTCCAGGCAGTGTGCCCGTCGTGAGTCTTCCCTCTTCAGATATAAGCCACTGTGTGAGTTGAAAAAGTAGCGCTATACAACACTTTGAATCCCGTCATATTCTTACTAACACGAACAGCCCAATCCTTATCTACAAATTACCAATTCTCTTCAGTTAAATCTGCTGTCAAGTTACAGCATTACATAAAATTTTGCCTGCCAGTAATTTTCGTTTGATTTTTATGATCACATAATGAAATGCAGTTTATGGGCGGAATAAAGTCAATATCAAGTAGCCAGAAGCTATGATTTTATGCTTGCCAACAATGAAAAAAGCACAAATACAATTTCACGCTCATATAAGCTCATAAACATAACGGTATTCTTATGCACTGAATCTGCCATGAATGTTTTGTTACACATTTGCTATGTCACTGAGCCGAAAAGGAAGCTTTTCAAAATGTTTTTTTTACAATTTTTTTTTAGTTGACGTTTTGTAATTTTTTTAGAGTAATTTTTAGGGTACTACGGCATTGCTGGAATAATGAAAACATAGTATGTAAATTTTTTAACTGCCACTCTTTTGCCATGAAGTGGTCAAAATATGTATGGTGCAGTGTGAAGATGTTTTGTATGCAAGTAATGCTGACAATAAGCCACAACACTGTAGCACTGCTATGAAAGTTACATGATTGAAGTAACATCACGGTCTCACACAGTCAAATCACATACATAGTTATATTCATATTTTGTTCAGTCATACATGCGTTATGTGACGTTCTAACCTGTAGGTAATCTAATTTTCTCTACTGCTTTAACATTTTCTTTACTACTCACACGCTTGGTCATACTAAAATATAACACATTAATGAGTCCCCCGCTTATACGGGTACATGTCCGCAAGCACCATGGAGAGATCAAACACGTTCAAAGTCAATCGTTTGGACTAAATGAGCATAAACAGGCCTTCAGGCACATCCGCATTGATTTACCTGAGCCTTTTACCGATAAATTCCCGGGAACCCCATTCTCAGAGTCAAAAATAAAAAATTCGCAGTAAAGGAAAAGCAAACTGCCTCTAGGGACACACGCAAGTCTCCACAACTTCGATTTGGATACTGCAATAAGGTAAACTTCTACTTACTTAGAATCCATTCCGGCATACGCAATGTAATTCATGCATACAAAGTATCCCCACATGTCACTAATCATCTTTCCGATGTCAATGTGAACCCAAAGCCTATAACAACCATGTCTCTGAGGTCCAGTGCTAATAGAGCTGCAAGCGTTCTTAGACTTCCATTAGAGGATATCGATGAGAATTAGTGAGTGGACGTACCTATAGGAAAGGGCGAAGTATGGGTTCAAAAAGAAGAAGAAGCGAAAATGTTGTTGTTGTTGTTGTAGCAGTGCTTCGCCCCACCCAATAGGTGCGACCGATCACAAATTGTCATCAATATCCTCTAACGGGAGCCAAGGAAACTTGCAGTTTCAACAGGGGTGGACCATAATGAAAGGGGTGTTAGAGGCGTTGGTTACACGTTACAATTAAAGAGATGGTTGGTGTCATATGGGGACATATTGCAAGCAGCGCATTCATTTTGTATGTCGGGGTTGATTCTGGATATGTAAGAGTTTAATCTGTTACAGTATCCAGATCGAAGTTGAGCAAGAGTGACTCGTGTTTCCGTGGGGAGTATGCGTTCTCCTTACGCTAGTTTTGGGTACTGTTTTTGAGTACTGCATTCACCGGGCAATTCCTGGCATAAAGGTCCGACGCCTACTTATGGAGTTCGCTGAGTGCCTGCTTGTGTTTTTTGGCTTCAAACGGCTGAGTTCTCAGGTGCCGTATTCCCTCACAATACTTACGCAGATGACTCCTTAACCCCTGGGCGGTGTTGGCTCATCAATCAGATGTCTGTTGGTATGCCCAGGTTTCTGCGTATTCAACAGGAACTCTTTGGTTAGCATCTCATTTCTCTCCCTGATGGAGAGCATTCGCGCCTAATTATGTAGATGGTGTTTTGGGACCTAAGAAGACAGCCCGTGGCAGTTCTTTGAGCAGTATTTTGGCGGGCCTGTAGCTTCTTCCAGTGAGTAGTTTTTAGGCTTGGCGTCCATATAGGGGCTGAGTAGCAAGCAATCGGCTGGCCAATTGCTTTGTATGTGGTAATGAGCGTTTCTTTATCTTTTCCCCAAGTACTGCCAGTATGAGATTTGAGGATTTATTACGGCTCCGGATTTTCGGTACAATTGCCTCTGCATTCTCACCAAAATGTAGATCCTAATAAAACGTCACACCCAAGATTTTGGGGTGTAGGACAGTCGGTAGCATTATGCCATCGACGTGGATGTTCAATATGGTCGACATTTGGGACGTCCATGTCGTAACTAAGATCGCGGAGGGTTTAGCCGGTGATAATACCAGGTTTCGCGTGGCAAAAAAACTGGAGAGTTCAGGGAGGTAGCCGTTAATTCTGTTGCAAAGCTCATCGATCTGTGGGCCTAGGCCTGGTACTGTGGCCATTATTGTACAATCATCGGCGTAGGTGACGATAGTAACTACTTCTGGTGGCGAACGTAGCTTTGATATGTAGAAGTTAAACAAAAGTGGGGATAGGACACCATCCTGTGGCACCTCTTTTTTAACTCTTCTTGGATTTGATGTTTCGTTTCTAAATTGCACCGATGCCTGCCGGCCACCCAGATAATTTGCGGCCCACCTTTTAAGACATGGGGGAAGGGTAGACTCTTCCAGGTCTTACAGTAACGTGCCATGGTTGACCGTATCAAAAGCTTTTGGTAGGTCTGGCGTAACGAGTACTGTTCTATGGTGGAGGTTTTGATTTAAACCGCAATTTATCTGGGTGGCGATGGCATTTAGCGCGGTGGTGGTGCTATGGAGTTTTCTGAAGCCATGCTGATGAAAGGCTAGCTGCAAATTTTCTTTGAAGTAGGGGAGCAAAATGGCGTTTCGGCAATCAACTTTTAATTTATTTTATTGCATAACCGAGCACGAAGGTCAGTCGTTAAAGGATAAACTTTCTCGCCAATGGGGTGTGCAGATCGTTAGTGAGTACAGTGTTTGTAAGTTGAAGCTCTACTCTTTTTAGCGCAAGTTGAAATTCAATGCACCTGTGTTCCGAGAGCGGGATTTCACAAGAAATCTTCAGACTTGGACCAAACAATCCACCCTAGATTTGAATATACTCCATCATCTGCTTTCTTTCTTAGACAACAAGACGATATGCAGCCGAAATGAAGATTATCCTTTGCATTGCCCTTGCAGACAGCACAACTGTGGTGTAGCAACTAAATCCTCATAGCAGAGCTTAACGAAAATAAGATTAATATTTTGCGCAATTTATCTCCGAGAAGTAAAAGACCGAGCAAGTTTCTTGTTCGTACCCTGCGCTTGCCAGGCTAAGACCCCAGCTATTAGGAATTATAAAGCTGTAAAATCTAGAAGCAGCATGTGGCATAGGTCCTAGAAGGCTTCTAGTATTTGTCAAAATGACGGAGTTATTTTATAACAAAGGTCCAGATTTTTGATAGGGTTTTTCAGTTTGGTCGTTATATAATCTGCTGGGAACACTACGGCCAGTTCAACCGAACCTATCTCCAAGGACATTAACGCATAGCTTCCATTTCAATTTTCGTCGTGTTCTTTTTAAATTTTTCTACAAATGGGCGGGACAATACTAACATATTTTATCGACCCCGAATGGCAATCGCAAAGCCGACAAATTTTCACTGAGACGCTTTTTGTGGCAGAAATTTATTCGGAGTAATCGCTAAGCCACTGTCGAGGGGTGACCTCACCTAGAAAGACTTTTTTCCTAATTGAAAAGACTTATTTAAAAAAAAAATGTTTTTCAAAATTTTTGATGCTGGCTTGTCGGGACTTGAATCCAGGACATTCGATTTTGTAGGTAGTGCACGCTACTACTTGTAGCACGACTGTAGTCGGTCCCAATCTTCTGAGATAGGGTGCAGTAACTTACCCCAGCTCATACCTTCCACAATTGGTTGCAAAACAAAAAGCAGTTACTCAAGGATTATGATTTTGAACTGTCTTACTTCTCTTATATACCCAGTGCCTACACTTAAAAAAAAATAGAAGGCGCAATAACTTTCGAAGATATTTTAGGCCGGGCTTCTCTCCCAATTTGCGTAGTGCTTTTTTTAATTTTTCCTACAAATTCGCGGAGAGGACCTACTTGTTTTATGCCCACCGCAAACGGTATCTGCAAGGCAGATGAGTTTTTACTGAGAAGCTTTTCATGGCAAAAATACACTCGGAGTGCTTGCCAAACACTCTCGAGGGGCGACCCCTCTTAGAAAATTTTCTTCTAATTGCAAAAATTTGTTTCTAAAGTTTTGATATTGCTTTGCACGGGGTGTGCCTAAGATCGTCGGTGTGGTAGGCGGAGCACGAACCTTCCCAGCCAGCCGGACGCCTTCAATAAGAGGAAAATATCAAGTTCGTTAGATCTTACTGTTAGAGGTCGCTAGCTCTAATAACAATCACAGATCGTTTGTGCATATCAAGGCAAGTACTTCATTTTGCACTCTTTTCCTCGTCGCACACTACGCTGAAATGGTGTATCTCTTAAAAGGTACTAACCATTCTTCCTCCTAGCCATCGCAAGACAAAGTGAGTCTCCCTAATGCATTTATTTATTTTACTCAAACGTATACTTTTTCTACACAAGTACCCTCTATGTCATACGCAACTCAATTCGCGTTGCCTTAAAGTCGTCGCCATTGGAATATCACTTGAGTGGTGCTGCAACTAACCGCAACTGCCTGGCTAAACACACACTGTGACCTGCACTTAAATGTTTCATAAAAAAAGAATGTATTGCTTTTGAATAGCTTCCTCTGCCTACATTCGCTTTTCTTCTCAATTGTTTTGCCCAGGGCAACCAAGCAATTATGCACCCACATTTTGATTGTAGTTGCTTTACAACAGAACACATATGGCATTTATTAAATGTTGCATATTTAAGGGCGCATACGAAGCACTAAAAGGCCAAGTCACATGTTTACATATAAATGCAAAAATATATTTCAAAACAATGCAATTCTCTGTAAGTTGTGTGCCTGGAAAATAACGTAGCAATATTTCGCGAAGCAGTGCATCTTCAACTTACCACATACTTACACACTCACACACACGCAAAATAATACTTTCCAACAATTTAAGGAGGTCGCTGATGCGCCATTTATGAAAGCTCATACGGACTATTTATACTTCTGCTTCTTTTAACCAAATTGTATAACTCGTTCTTGAAAATGTGTGCAAAATTTATACTTTCGCATATTTGCCATTTGTATTTGTTGTAATTGAGTTGAGTTGTAGCATTGTTGGCAGCAGCAGCATCCCAAACTTCTGCGAGTTTGTATATGCTTTTCGTTAATTTTCTAAATGGATGTTTTTTCATTTGTGCCCACTGTCATATATTTTCGAGTTTATGCGCCTGTTTCTGAAGTCAATGCACAAATATTTAAACATAAACATATATGTATATATATATTAGGGCGGGTCGATTTAAAAATCGCTCATTGCTCTGTGAAAATCGTATTCTAGGGATCAAAATAAGAAACTTTGCCGAAGGAACCATACCTCTAAAACGAATTCTGGTGTCCCCCAATTTGGGTCGAACTTTTGGGTAGGGACAAATTTTGAAAAATCCCACTTTGACCCATTTAGAGTGCTCCAATCGAGTCCAAATGTATGACCGACCCCCACTTACTTTGGTCCGACCCACCGATGCCAGTGGCACACCCCCTGGAACCCACTGGGGGTTCACCATACAAACATTTAAATTATTCTATTGCAAATTTTTTTATTTGTTTATACGTAGAAATAAAATGTTACGTATACGCAGTGGTGCACCTCTTTTCAGTTGGTATGGATATGTTTGTGCTGATTTTTTCATGTAAAGTGCAAAACAGACGATTTTTTGAAATGTTTGTATGGTGAACCTCCAGGGGGGTTCCAGGGGGTGTGCCACTGGCATCGGTGGGTCGAACCTCCAAAGTAAGTGGGGGTTGGTCATACATTTGGACTCGATTGGAGCACTCTAAATGGGTCAAAGTCGGATTTTTCAAAATTTGCCCCTACCCAAAAGTTCGACCCAAATTGGGGGACACCAGAATTCATTTTAGAGGTATGGTTCCTTCGGCAAAGTTTCATATTTTGATCCGTAGAATATGATTCTCATAGAGCAATGGGCGATTTTTTTGCCTCCCCACAAATCGACCCGGCCTAATATATATACATTCTACCAGATTTGTATAAGACACATAAGAGCTATACGTATGGAAGAGTGTAATTGTACATGCATGTGTGTGTTTTAAAAACGAATGGCACCCCTTCTGGCAATAGTTCGTATAAAAGCTTTTCATTTTTCAATTTAAGCTAAAGGAGCTGATGCTCCAGTTTTTCACTTCCCGTGCTGTCATAAACTTCATGACGTATACTCCTTAACACACTTTGCTTGATAATATAATGTAAATAGCAGCTTAGAGAACAGCCATTTCTAAAAAAGAGGAGCAGTAAGACAGCAAGACGGTTTGTCATGTGCAAAACTGACTTTAGTTTCGGTTTTTCACTCACACATCTCTACGTTCATCAACTCATCTAGTTTTTTGTACACATAGGTTGGACTAGCTTGAACTGAAAAAAGTTTATCTGAAAGCAGGACCTAGGTTGATGAAATAATTCCTTTCCATTGGAAAAAACTGTTAGCTTTCTAAAACTTATGCAACTTGCTGATTCTAGATCTGATAGCTATGCTATTCCTAATATCTATGGACTTACCATGATGAGCGCAGGGCACAAGCAGAACCCAAGTTTTTTACTATAGTGTTTCTACTTCTTTTGCAACGGCTACTACACTCTAAAGCAAAAATTGTAAATTTACTACTAAAATGGTAGGCAACACTTTAACCACTACAAATGTGTAATTATTATTTTTACAAATCTCTTATTGAATTTTACGCAAAAAATTTTTAATACTTTAGACACTACATGCCTAAAATTGTACGCACCAGTTACTTGGCGCGGTTTTAAACACTAAATGTTTTAAAATATGTGAATGTAAGTCATGTTTGCTTGTAGCGAAAACCTCGGAAGAAGCCATCGAACAATTGAACTTGTGGTACACTGTGGTGACATTTTCAACCACGGCGTCTTCAGCAAACTGATTTTTTGAAAAAATAAAATGCATAGATATTGTAGCTTGTACAATTTTTATTCCATTTTGGAAACAAACATTCAAACAAATTGGAATTCGGTTCCCTATGCGCATATAAGTGCAAATAATTTGTAGAACTGCTTTGCAAACACTTTACACGCAGACATTTCCAATATATTTGTGGCGCTTATTCACTTATTTATATTTACACTAGCAGACCCGGCACACGTTGTTCTGCCCTAAATTTGGCATATCTGCATACATTTTAAAAAGCTCCGTCTTACTCTGCCCTCACCCTCTTCACTTTTTCCTAGTCTTTTATTCACTCCTGCCTCCGTCTTTTTCGCTTCATCTATCTCCATCTTGTCTCATTCTATCTATTTCTCAGTCTATCCATTTTTTTCCAGCCCCAGTCCCACTCCGAGTTTCAGTCCTAGTCCTAGTCCTAATCCCAGTCCCATTCCGTCTCTGGTCTACTTCTTGGAACAAAGCATCGTAAATACTAATATAGGCAAATTTATATACCAAATTTCAGGCAAATCGAATAGGACATATGTAAATAGGTATGTGGGTATTATTAATTCTTATTTCGGCTTCGCATGCATATTTATAAGTGTTGCCAGGCTGATGCGACTAAATCGAGTATCACAATGAAAATTACTTTAGAGTTCTCAGCATCAGCTTTCATTTGATATCCATATTACCCATACATTCTAGGGTTATCCCGGTGCACGTCTTGGCCTATATCTCGAGACTCTAGCCACCCAGCGGTATAATATATTACTCTGCACTAAAGCACTCATCAACAGCTTTCCTTTGTTATCCATAATCTATAAACACATTCTAGGGGTACCCGGGTCCACGTTTGAACAAAATCGACCAACGCATCTCTTCAAACACCGGCGACCAACTAACACACATTTTTGCCTTTCCTTTTATATATATAGATTTTTATTTTTCACACTTCACTATAATATTAAAACGAAATGCAGATATTCGTTGCTTTTGAAATTCGGCTTAAAAATTGCACATGGAACAACTAAAGACTCTCCTGAATTAAAAAAAAAAATATCTTAGTACTTCTAAATCGCGGGCCCCCTCAGAAACCCATGGTCCAGTGGTATCCCCCCCCCTCCCGCACCGCTAGAAAATATGAGTACCGGTGCGTATACGTAACATTTTATTATTACGAATAAACATATAAAAAATTGCAATAAAACAATATTGCGACTATAAGCTGAGATATAACCTATCCTACCCATATCGTACAAACAAATTCTAGAGTTACCCCTGGTCCACCTTTATGGCGATATCTCGAAAAGGCGTCGACCTATAGAACTAAGACCCACTGCCTTTTAAAATACTCATTAACGCTTTTCATTTGATTCCCTTATCGTAAAAGCACATTCTAGAGTCACCCCTGTTCCACATTTATGGCGATATCCCAAAATGGCGACCACCTATAGAACTATGGCCCACTCCCTTTTAAAATACTCTTTAATACCTTCCATTTGATACCAATTTCATACAAACACATTCCAGGGTTACCCTAGGTTCATTTTCCTACATGGTGATTTTCCCTTATTTTGTCTCCAAAGCTCTCAGCTGAGTGTGTGATGTTCGGTTACATCCGAACTTAGCCTTCCTTACTTGTTTGGCTATAAAATACTTATCGAAGCGCAGGTACGGAGCTTGGTAGTCAATCCGTTCAATATATGATGACGCTATATTACTATGAGCGTATGGTCTGTGCTCAAGTTGGGCCGAGGCATTGAAACTCGTTGCAGTCGTTAACGTGATTATCTCGCCACCAGTTTTATCGCTATAATTTGCTGAATGGCATGCAGTGCAAATTCTGGTATTTTTCTCAGCGCTTCCATTAAGCTTAGCTTTTAAAACCTACACATTACTTAAATTTTTCGAGATACGTTGTTTTTGGGTGGCCGTCCACCAAACAAGGACTTCATAGTGTAGAGTGGTCTTCACAATCGCTGTTATTAACCACCTACGCCTAAACATTTTTTGAGTCACATCCTCTTGCACATTTTGGTTCCACAACAACTCGCTGTGTAGAGTGATTCCTAAGTATTCCACGCAAAGATTTAAATCGACGAAGAGGTGAAGTGTGTAAATTCCTTCTGTCATAGTAATAAGTTCTTTCAATTGTAGAAGCTGCACTGATAAGGTCCAGTCAGCCGAATCACGATGTGCTTCAATCTTTCGCATAATATGCTTGATGGGTCCTAACATGCGATACTAAGGAGGCTGGGCATGCGACAGTTGTCGCAGTTTGCTGTATCGCCCTTCCTGTGGACTGGAAAAGTACACTTAGATTACAATCGATACTCCTTAGACCATATTTTACAAAGTATTTGATGTATAAATGGCTCTGCTGGCAATTCATCTGCTCACGCGGCCTTATTGGTTTTTAATTTGATGCCTTATTAATGAGTTTATATTAGTAAAGATCACCCAAAAAATTGTTTATTATTTAAACTAATTTTATTTATTTTTCATAACGAAATTCATATAATTATATGATTAATTTCAATTATTTGATTATTTTTAAATACATTTTGCATCTTGTTACTTATTCTGTGTCATAGGGAGAACTTATTCCTAATTTTGCAGAAATAAATTTGAAAGTTGCGCCGCGTAGCCTGGTCTCATACATGGCCAAAAAGCATATATCGCTGGGTTAAAATAACAGTAAGAATATTTAGAATGTACGCCAAGGCACATATGTGAAGATATTGAACTTATTAACTAACCCACAAATTCATCGATCCATAAAGCTGATGGAGCTGCAGAATCATTACTAATGAAGGATATATTACAGCGTATAAGTAGAGGATTTGCCATTTGGCCGCAAACTACACAAGTATTTAGATAGATGCATGCATGTACATATGTATGTATATCTATACTTTCCAATATCTAGCTATTGAATGTTAGCCGCTAACTGTATGCCGCCGCTTACCGGTTGGCGCCTAAAGCTATCGGATTTGATTTATTGATTTCGGTGCCGCATATGCTCGACACGCCATACGAAATAAGCCAATATTTGTATTAAGCGCTGGTAAATGCAGCAACAAATAAGCCACAGCATCGGAACAGCACGATGTATACTAATCAAAGATGGAAGATGGCACAGTGGTTGCAAAAGCTTTTGTTTTATGAAAAAATTTCAAAAATTGGGCCATCTGAAATTTATAGAAGAAACGGTAAAATAACACAGTTTTTATAGCTTTGGGACTGGATCTATGGCGCAACAACTTCCAAAAAAAAAAAATAAAAAAAAAAAAAATTACCAACGGAAAGGAAAAAAAAAATATCGTCGACCCACAAAATGGTATGTTAATTAATTATGGGAAGGAAATGGTCTTTATTTGGTGCCACATTAAGTAAATTAAAAAAAAAAAAAAAAAACAAGTAAGGAAGGCGAAGTTCGGGTATAACCGAACATTACATACTCAGCTGCCAAATTTCAGCTTGCAAAACTTTTAAATTACCTTCTTTACTAAATTTCTATTCTGCATCATAAGTTCAACCCACATACTAAATTTCATCGCTTTAGCCGTCTCTGGTAATGAATTATCGCACTTTTTGGTTTTTCGAAATTTTCGATATCAAAAAAGTTGGCGTGGTTATAGTCCGATTTCGGTCATTTTAAATAGAGATCTGAAATAAGTGCCCAGGAACTTACATACCATATTTCATCAAGATACCTCAAAATTTACTCAAGTTATCGTGTTAACGGACAGACGGACGGACATGGCTAAATGAATTTCTTTTTTCGCCCAGATCATTTTGATATATCTATCTCGATTAGTTTATGCCGTTACGGGGTACCGTTATGCACACAAAATTAATATACTCTGTGAGCTCTGCTCAAACATACAGATGTATGTATGTACCGTTGATGACAAACCAATAACATGCCGATTACAAACCGATATGTCAGCGTTAACGGTAATCCTAAGTTTTGATAACAAACCTATATTTTTCGATAGCATCTCAATAAAATATCAATAATAAATCGTTAGATTTTCACTAGCAAATAGATAAACTATATGAAAACGCTATAACTCTTCAATAATAAATCGAAAAATGATTGATTAAAAATTAAAAAAAGCAAGCGATTTTGACCGTTTCGTAGAAACTCACGCCAACTATCCTTATTTTGCGGTAACTGACACCAATTGGAAGCACCGAGGGAGAGCAAGTCCTCCCAGAACTGCCTCTCTCAAGCCTTTGTGGTTTTACTTGCTGCACTGTCCCTAGTCCTTAAGGAGATAGTAGTGTTACTCAACGTCGTTTGGCAGAGTGTTTTTAACTTTAGTGGAACTTACATTCACACATACAGCATACAAGCAGCTTCTTCTTATGCTGTCAAAAGCTATTTTAAAGTCAACAAAAAGGTAGTATGTGTCGATTCTCTTATCGTCAGTCTTCTGCAGTAGCTGGCTAATCATAAAGATCTGGTCGATGATAGATTAACCAGGCCTGAAGACGCACTGATTAGGTTTTTTACTTAGCTTCAGTCTTTGGAATATTACGCTAAATAAGACCTTGTAAGCGACATAAGTAAGGCTGATACCCCAATGTTAGGAGTGGTTTGCGTGATCGTCTTTCTTATAGATTGGACAGAGTACACTTAAGTTCCAATCTTGAGGTATGCTCCGATCCGACGATATTCTGCATAAAATTTGATTCATGCTCTTTACCATTCCCTAGCCTCCGTGCTTTAACCGCTCGGCGGGTATTACGTCATTACCTGGCGCCTTGTGATTTTTTAGCCGGGACCTGCCCGTACTTGAAACCTTCCGATATCCTCTGGATTCTTGCGTAGAATTTTCGGGAATTATTCCTATTAGCCAGTATCTGAAGCTCAATGAAATACACAAGATTGTAATAACACAATTCACGAAGCATAAAGATTCAGCTTTTAGGTAACTGTATTGACTTAACATCTCAAAATGCCTGAGATCTATGAGTTCATATAAACATCCCCTGAATAATGCTGCCACATATTTTGGGTAGGCTACCAATTACATCAAAGGGGTGAAATAACAAGGTTATCGACTAGCAACATTTAAGCTGGATGTAGAGGAGGCACTCTTTCATAAGTCATACCCCACTCTGTAGCTCAACTCTCGTTGGAAAATGCAACTGTGGTATTTGTGAATTCTAGTTTCAGCAGTGTCTTTAAGACTATTATTTGTAAGATATTATGAAAGATTATTCATTTTATTTTACTAGCTTTCGGATATTGACGTATATTGCAACAATTTTCCATCACCCCTTTTCACGTTGTTTTTGGTAACAACCTGGTTTTGACGCATTGCCATTTTCGGCACCAATTCTCAGAAAGCAGACTTTCTCAAGGGATGATGAAAATTTATTTTATTATATATCTTATTTTGCAATTTTTTTTTTAAGAAATACTTCCAGCGTATCGATTGGATGCTTTTGAGTCAGATTCGCCCAATTCTTAAACTAGCAAAAATACTTTCCAATATTTCTCTTAACTTTTTGCGCATTAAACAGTCATTTGATAATCACTGTGCATTATAATAGATACAATGCGCCACAAATTTCTGTGTGGTAAGCTTACTTGCATGTGTGTGTGCGTGTGTGCTGTGAAAACATGTGGCACTTGTAAACAATGCAACCAACGTCTAGGCAGCTGCAATATGCACTTCACTTAGTATACGCTTGTACTTGGAACAAAGTATGAAGAAATCGAGTGCATAACTTTTCAAGGGTATTGAGTTACAAAGGACATTTTCACTATTCATCGTCGCACAGTAAGTGGTTGCGAAGGATACAAGCGGCACATACGTGTACATACAATGGCAATAAAGCTTTAATACTATGAATATATTAAAAGCATCCAAATTGAATTTTCCTGCAGTGCCTACAACAAGTTTGGGTGTGTGAGTATGTATGAGTTGAGATTTTCCACAGAATATTAATTAAATAACGACGTTGACAAAATTTAACAATGTTTAAAGTATTTGAAAAACAAGAAAAGTTTATGCATACTAGCATGAATCAGCTGAATATTGTTGTTGTTGTAGCGATAAGCACACTCTCCGAAAGGAATGTTACCGATGTTGGTGGTCCTTTGGCGGATGCAGATTCGGTACGTTCCGATACCAAGTCCGACCGCGTCGGGAACGATTTGGTATGACCACATGCCACCTTCTAGGCCATAATTCCCTCCCACCCCTTAGATCCATGAGTAGTATATTTTGCGCTGACAACACCTTGAAAGGGTTGCGCTACACAACCGCTTGAATCTATTTGGTACTGTTACGGATATTAGCAACACTAAGGGGTACTGTCATCTTTAAGCCGATTCTAAGCAGTGACTTGTATGCAAATCAATTATTCAATCATTATATCTACACATATATACGTACACGTAGCGGAGAAGCAACGCACAAACACGTGCAGATATCTTATCTGAGTTGCTCCCAAATTATGCAAAATGGAGTGATCCTTTGTTCTACAGGTGGACGCCTTTTCGGGATATCGCCATAAAGGTGGACCAGGGGTGACTCTAGAAGGTGTTTGTACGATATGGATACCAAATGAAAGGTGGTAATGAGTATCTTAAAATGGAGTGATCCATAGTTCTATAGGTGGACGCCTATTCAAGATATCACCATAGAGGTGGACCAGGGCTGATTCTAGACTGTGTTTGTACGATACGAGTAAAAAACGAAAGGTGGTAATTAGTATTTTTTCGGGATATCGCCATAAGGGTGGACCAGCGGTGACTATAGAATGTGTTTGTACGATATGGGTATCAAATTAAAGGTATTAATCAGGGTTTTAAAAAGAAGTAGCCCTTAGTTTTATATGTGAAGGCGTTTTCGAGATATCGACCAAAATGTGGATCAGGGTGACCCAGATCATCATATGTCGGGTACCGCTAATTTATTTATATACGTAATACCACGAAGAGTATTCCTGCCATGATTCCAAGGGCTTTCGATTTCGCTCTGCAGAACATTTTCATTTTCTTCTAATTAACATGGTAGGTGTCACACCCATTTTACAAAGTTTTTTCTAAAGTTATATTTTGCGTCAAAAAACCAATCCAATCACCATTTTTCATCCCTTTTTTCGTATTTGGTATAGAATAATGGCATTTTTTAATTTTTTGAAATTTTCGGTATCGAAAAAGTGGGTGTGGTCATAGTCGGATTTCGTCCATTTTTAATACCAAGATAAAGATGGTCAGATAAGTAGGTGAACTAAGTTTAGTAAGGATATATCGATTTTTGCTCAAGTTATCGTGTTAACGGCCGAGCGGAAGGACAGACGGTCGACTGTGGATAAAAACCGGGCATGGCTTCAAACCGATTTCGCCCATTTTCACAGAAAAAAGTTATTGTCATAGAAGCTATGCCCCTAACAAATTTCACAAGGATTGATAAATTTTTTTTGGATTTATGGCACTAAAAGTATTCTAGACAAATTAAATGAAAAAGGGCGGAGCCACGCCCATTTTGAAATTTTCTTTTATTTTTGTATTTTGTTGCACCACATCATTACTGGAGTGGAACGTTGGCATAATTTACTGATATAGTGTAAAGATATTAAATTGTTTGTGAAAATTTGACTTTTAAAAATTTTTTTTAAATAACGGGGGTGTTAGTCATCCGATTTTGCTGATCTTTATTTAGCTCAGATATACTAATAGAAGTAATGTTCATGGCAACTTTCATCATGATATCTTCAACAACTGCCAAATTACAGCTGCAAAGCTTTTAAATTACGTTCTTTTAAAAGTAAGCGGTGCAGCGCCCATTGTCCAAAATTTTACTAATTTTCTATTTTGCGTCATAAGGTCAACCCACCTACCAAGTTTCATCGCTTTAGCCGTCGTTGGTAATGAATTATCGCACTTTTTCTAAATTTTCGATATCGAAAAGTGGGCGTAGTTATAGTCCGATGTCGTTCATTTTAAATAGCGATCTAAGATGAGTATCCAGGAACTTACATACCAAATTTCATTAAGATACCTCAAAATTTACTAAAGTTATCATGTTAGCGGACGGACGGACGGACGGGCATGTCTGAATGAGTTTCTTTTTCGCCCAGATCATTTTGATATATAGAAGTCTATATCTATGTCGATTAGTTTATGCCGTTAGGGATTACCGTTATGCGAACAAAATTAATATACTCTATGAGCTCTGCCCAGCTGAGTGCAAAAAGTACCGGTGCAATTTTCAGCAGCACTAAAGCTCTATTGGTACTCTCAGATTCTGATTTATTCTTACCTCAGGTATGAAGACAGCGCATCCTCTTCCCACGACAGCCGATTAAGTATGCCGAGTTACTCAAGTTTTTACCAACTAAGGGTTGTCATTTGAAAAAGCAGCCCCCAGCAAGAAGACGGCTTTATATTTTCTTACCCTGAGAAAGTTTTAAACCCAACCAACTCTATATAGACTGAGGAGCTGATACACCCGCCCGAAAACCATATATTTAAGGTAATCACAGTTTTCTGCGATTGTCTCCGGCATAGAACGTTTGTATCGAACGAGATGTTCTGCATTTACCCCAAAAATAATAGTTATGTTTATTTAACGTGGGTGAAATAGCGCTACGTTCTAGTAACAGCAATTCTATGAAAAATTTAACAGCTCATGTTTGTTTTAATCAATATAATCAATTATTAATAATCAGTGTTCTTTTGTTAAAAATGTCCTTTCAATTGAGCAAGCTTTCAATTTTTTTCTTTTATCGTTGCTAGCCATTTCGGACATACCTTTCATCTTATTTTAAGCTTTGGATTAGTAACAACATTGTTACGTAATTGATGAATTCTTTTTTAAAATGCACCTTATGAAGGGAGTCAAGTTTTTTATCACATCAAGTCAATGTTGAACGGGTATAAAATAATAGTAATATGAAACCTTTTTATACATACGTTCTCACATAGTTACATTCATACACATTAGACTTGGTCGGCCGCCTTACACAAAATAAAGTATGAAAATCCACTACGTAAGTATGAAAAAGATTAATTTTCAGAAAACAGACTTTGTACAGATAATTGTCACTGAACATATTGTAACGAATATTAGCAATGCTAATGTATACTATCATCTCTAAACCAATACTAAGCTGTGACTTGTATGCTCATCAACAAGTCAATCTGTATGTCTATACATATGTCCATACAAGCAGCGGAGAGCAACGCACAAACACATGCATATATCTGAGATACTCCCAAAAGAAAGCAATTATTTGTGCAAGTATCACTCACGCGTATATGAGAAACTATAAACGTAGTTATAGCTGGTAACTAACTAGTAAATTCTAGAAATAGAACCGCCTAGAAATATGCCAACGAGGAAACCAAACAGTATAAAATCAGCAACAGTTGAAGCACGACCAATCAGTTTGATTTAAGCAAGCTGTCAGTTGCGTAGTATAAGCGTTATTTTCAAGTAGTCTAATAAAGACCATTTTTGCATAAGCGGAATTTCAGTAAATTCGTTACAATATTTATAGACCAGCATATCTGAGTAGTTTTCTATTTGTATTTAAAATTTAAGGAGCAACAATAGGTTTAAGGTCAAAAGGCAATATATCTGGAAGAGTTGAAATTTTGGTGTACTTGAAAATATTGTTCCTTGTTAAATTGCTAACATGCTAAACTTACAATTAACTCTACACAATTACTCCCTGTATTGTGCTGCTATGCCAGGAATGAAAAGGCCGCGTTAATGTTTAGCAACGTGTCGGATCAACACGTAGCAATTTTTTGATACTTTGGCGAATATTAGGAACTTCGATTCGTCACTACTCCGGAAGTAATAAATTCAAATAATCACAAAGGCTTTTTGCGAAAAGTTTAGAGCCTAGGAGAAACAAGCGAACTAGGCCACTCAGAGTATAAAAGCAGTAAAAATTAAGAAGGCGCAGGGTAATCGAGAATTTCATTAGATTCGTTACAAAATCTTTGAAAAAAATGTCAAAAATTTACAGAAGGAGAAACGCTAGAGCTTCCAAGTCTTAAAAGTGTCGAAGATCTTATGACATTAGTTAGTTATGATGACGTCCTTAGCATTCGTTGCCGGATATGACTGAAGGGTGTCGCCCTCCCTTTGCTAGGATATACGCTCTTATTAGGATAAATTCGCGTATAACCGGAAATCCAACATACTCCAGTTTCCAGTTTCTAGTAATTTTTAATACCGAATAATATTAGGGAATATAGCCATATAAATGAATTTCAACTAAAGAGTTAGCTAATTGATTCAGTACTACGCCACACTACAATAAACTGCCACGAGGCATTTAGTATCGTTGCATTTGTAAACGACATTACTCCTTTGCTAAATTCGTAGGTGGGATGTGATTTGCATCAAACGCGTACTGTAAGTGTCTTCACTCTCTAATACACTCTGCCTTTCCTGTAGTTTTACCTCTCTTATGGCCCGCCCAGTCCGATTCGAGTCTTTATTCCTCATAGACAATAATGTATTCCCTCTTCTCCGCACTTACGGTCAAATCGACGTCAGCTGACAGTGTATGTAAGATCCGAACGAGGCTGAAACCAATCGTGATTTACAAAGTGTCGAAGACCTTAAGACGTTAGTTATGCTTGGTTTTCACTAGGCCAAATTTAACCTCAAGCATGGCCATATCAGTTTTTATACAACGCCAAATGTGCTTGGCGTCCAATTTTACAAAGTGCCAATTAAATTGACCAATAAGTGAACACGGCTATTGCCCATCGGTATGACAAATTTGACATTCAACATGACAGTTTACTTTTTTACTCAGCCAATGGGTGTCTCATTAATTAAAAACGATGGAGGGTGTGAAACGATATAAAATAATGTAACGTGCTGGAAAATAAATGGGCATACAATTTTGGCGTGGTTTTGACCACGTACTGACTCATCAACTATGGGAAAGTAAAGTGGCATATTGGAAAAGCTTTTAATTCAAACAGACCAGCGAGTCAGCTTGGTGCAGTCTGTGATGTCAGTCAATTTGACTTAATGAAAAGCAATAATTAGTTCTATCATTGGAAAGGGGAATGTAGGGTCTTATGAGAGGGCACTGTCTACTGATGTCACATTCTTACAACTTTAGTTACGCTAGTGATAGAGGAATCGGTTGTGCATGCTCGTTGTTCAGGGCTTACGCTTGCCAAATCAAGATTTCATATATTATATGCAACAATAGGAATGTGTTCTTACAGCTTCTAATATTTGCCAATGAAACACGTTTTTATTAAACCCAGTTCTAAAGGAGGTTTTCCGGTGTTTTATCCAAAAAACTCCTGGTAGCACTTTTAAAAAATTCAGTTTATGTCAGGCCCCTATGGAAATGCGAGTTCAAAGTAATCTAATCCTTGCCGATCGGTAACTTTTCACGCAATGACAATATTAACTACGAATTGTTCCGATTTTGCTGGGATTTGCGAATTTAATGCTTCGACTTATCAATTTCCGTTATCTCTCCGATTTCAAACAATCAGAACCGAAAGCGAAGTGGGAAGTCTAAATCAATCGGAACTTCCGGCGCATCGAAATCGGAATCGAGACTCTGTTAGATCGCTAGTATGTACATATTTCTTTCATATCAAATAATAAAATGTTACGTATACGCACCGGTACCCCTATTTACAGGTAGTATGGAACTGTTTGCGCCTAATTGAATAAAACAATGTGCTTATTACAATTATGATAATGATTTTCAAAAATCGGATGTAGGTTAGGTTGAACTGGCCGGCCCATGAGGACCTCACATAGACTGAATGAGTCCGTAGTGTTACCAGAAGTTTGTTTTAACGACCAAACTGAACAACCTTATCCAAAACCAGGTCCTATGTTATAAAATAACTCCGTCCTCTTGGCAAATACTAGAAGCTTCCTAGGACTTAAGCCACTAGCTGCTTCTAGATCTGACAGCTGTATCACTCCTAATAGCTGGAGTCTTAGCCTGGCAAGCGCAGGGCACGAGCACAGAACGTGCTCGATCGTTTCCTCCTCCAGCCCGCACTTCCAAGCCTAATTTAAAGGCATGTGACGCCAGAAGGCAGTGTCCAGCCAGAATATCCGACATGAGTCTACAGTCCTCTCTTTTTAATGATAGAAGCAACTTTGTTAGTCTAAGGTTGTAAGACCCACACATAATCGTCGACACTTTACAGCCCTGCGCTTGAACGCACGCCTTTCCTGCTTGGTCGATCATGTGCCTCTCGCCTTGTTTTTGACTTTTCAAAAAAATAAAATTAAATAAATAAATAATCTCGCCCAGTCTAACTGGGACGTCTACGGAGCAAGCTTCAAGGGATGCGCCCTTTTTAGCTAGTTCATCCGCTTTTTCATTCCCATCTATTCCCATATGCCCTGGGACCCAATATAGCTGTATACTTCTCCCTGTCCGATTCTCTCCAGGGAAAGCTTACTCTTCAACACGCATTTAGATGCTGTGCTATACGAGATTATTGCCTCAATTGCTGCTTGACTGTCAATATAAAAGTTAACACGGTTGCAGCTTAAGATATTCTCTTCCAGGGATTCTACTGATTTGGTTACGGCTACTATTTCCGCTTGGAAAACGCTACAGTTATCCGGCAGCCTGTAGGATCTATTTATTTCCGGATCAGCACAGTATACCGCAGACCCTACTCATCCCAATACTTTGGAACCATCACTGTACACATGTATTGCCTCGTCCGTCGTTTGAGCACCCTTGCGCCAACCGTCCACCTCTATTGTGGCCTTAAGATCGCCCTCGAAGCGCAGATAGGGAATCAGGTAGTCTGTTCGTCTTGTAATTGTTGACGCTATACTACTATGGTCGTATGGTCGGCGCTCAAGCTGCCCCGAGACACCGAGCCTTGTCGCAGTTGTTAGCTACCAAGTCTACATGTGGAATGTGCAGAATGACATACAGTGCAGCAGTGGGGGTTGTTTTCAGGGCTCCCGTAATGCTAAGCATTGATAATACTGCATACCTCCTCTAATATTTTGAGGTATGTTGTTTTTTGTCTGGCTTTCCACCAAACAAGAACTCCATAGTATAGAATAGGGCTTACGATCGCTGTAAAAACCCAATGAGAAAGAGAGGGCGATAAGCCCCACGTACATCCCAGCATTATTTTACATGCCGTTTAAGCCTTCTTAATCCTCTCCTCCACGTTGAGCTTCCATGGCAGCTACTGTCTAGGATGATTCCTTGATATTTTTTGCAAGGTTTCTCTTGTAGGGTCACCCCTCCTAACTTAGGCCTGATCCAATTTGGGACCTTGTGCCTCTTTGTAAACAAGACCATATCCGTCTTCTCCGCGTTGACTTTCAACCCGACATTTGATGTCCAGGTATGAATATCCCGAAGCGCCCGATCCGTCAAAGAGCTAAACGTTGGAAGGCACTTTCCACTTATGACAATTTCAACGTCATCTGCGTAAGCCGTAAGTTTTACGGGTCACTCATCAAATCGCCTGAGCAGTTGGTTGATGACCAGCGTCCACAGCAGAGGTGACAGCACATCTCCCTGCGGCGTGCCCCTGTCACTGATTTCGTGGCCTCGTACAATCTCCATTGTGGTGTAAACTTCCTGAAATTTAACATGCAGCCGATACATCTCGTTAAGGCTGGATGTGCTTCAACGTAAATAAGACCATCCAAAATCGCCCATTTAGAAACATTATTGAAAGCCCCGGCAATGTCTAAGAAGACTCCTAGAGCATATGCCTTTTATTACAGGCCGTTATCTATGCTTATTACCATCCTATGCAATGCGGTGTCTACCGACTTGCCTTTGGTGTACGCATGTTGTATTGTGGAGAGCAGCTTTTTATACACGTTGGACTTTATATACACATTTGTCAGCCTCTCTAATGTTTTGAGCAGAAATAATGTTAAGCTAATGGGTCTATAGTCTTTGGAATACAAGTGACCGGTCTTCCCCGCCTTTTGTAGGAAAGCTACACGAGCAGTTCTCCAATTGTGTGGTACATGATTCGGTCTTATGCACCCATCGAATATTAATAAGCCATTCCACGACCGCTCTACTTGAAACTTGCAGCATGGCCGGGAATATACCATCTGGGTCCGGTGATTTAAACTTAGAAAACGTCATCACTGCTCATTCGATCTTGGTATCGGTCACTAAGCCCGGCGCTACCCGCTCCGTGATCGAAGTTTGAGTGATGTCTGCTGGCTCTTCTGAACCACCTCCCGATGGGAAATGTGTATCGAGAAGCACCTCAAGGGATTCCTCACTATTACGTGATCATACCCCGTTCTCTTTCTTTATTAGTCCTGGACTATATTTCCCTTTGCTATGACTTTTCTCAACTGTGCTGTCTCGCTGGAGCACTCTAAGTCCGTACAGAAACTTTTCCATGAGTTTCTCTTCGCCCTGGAAATTTCACGCTTGTAGATCCTCTGTAGATCCCTGTACTCATCCCGACATGCTTCGCTTTCGGCGGTCTTTGTTAATTTAAACATTTTCTTTACCTGTCTTCTTAGAAGACTCAGCACATTGCTCCATCATGGCGGCTTTGCTTTTCCTCAGAATCTTCTTAGAGGGCAAACTTTGCTATATGCAGCCATAAGCGTCCTTGTAAGGAATTCATTACATTCCTCCAGTTCCTCCACGTTGGCAACTTCTTTGGGTTATCCCAGTTTTGTTCCTACCTGTTTCTGGAATTTAGCCCAGTTTGTTGACCTAGGGTTTTTAAAGGTTCCTCCCTTCTCTACCCTCTTAGGAGAATGCTGCAGCTGATATATGCATGGTCGGAGAAGGATGGTCTATCAAGAACCTTGATATATCACGTTCGGGGCTCAATGTAATATCCAGTACATTGCTGGTTGTTGGCTGTCTGCAAATTGGTTTGCAGGATGTAACAAAATAGAGATTCGCCTCTCTCGTTCGTATCTGCTCCTTCCCACGCATTGTGGTGCGCATTTGCATCCGCGCCTAATGCCAACCGCCCTTTGCGCCCTTCGTGCTATACTAGACCCTTGACCTCCATCGGTGGAATCTCCGCAGCATGGACCATGTAGCAGAATTCCAGGACAAAAGCCTGCTTATTCCTTTGCGCAACGGCCACCACTGCGAGGTCCTCAGTAGTGTAATTAGGCAGCATATATAAATGCAGCTGTTTCCTTACCATTACTACATCTCGCACCCGTCCTTCCGTTTGCGTGTAGTAAACGCCAAAACCGCACGCGCTAAGTCCAGAGACCTTTCCTCCCGATGAGAGCCGCGGCTCCTGGGCCAGCGCCACGTCAAATGAACCCTCTTCAAGGGTTAGGAGGAGTACGCTCGACGCCACTTTACTGTGTTGGAAGTTTATCTGTGGGACTCGCAGCACCATTGGGCTGGTTACCCCCCCCCCCCCCCCCCCGCAATCACCTTCGTCGAAACGTCGTCGTCCTCCCCTTGCCCTTTTGGATTAGAGTATTCGAGGCCCCCTTCAGCCTCTCATAACTGTTGTGCCGGGTGTACCTCTGTGCGACTCGCAGCACCATTTGGCTGTTCGTTCTCTTCTAACACCTTCGTGGTGACATCGGTCACCTCCACCTGTCTTTTTTCCCTTAGGCTTTTGAGGTCCTTTTCGACTTCGCCCACTTCTAGCGTGTTAAGATTTTTATCCTCGGGACTTCTTTTCTTGAGTCGCATAAAAATTTTGCCTGTACCAAAGGACATTTTTCCAAGCTGCGTGTACAATATATCCTCCGCCTGCTTGTTTACTTGGAAGATGTAGAACTGACCTTCCTCCGTAGGCCGAGATACAGTAAGTACCTTCCAATTCTGTATCGGTGTGTTCGGTTTCTGGCTCTGCAGAAGTCGCAATGTTTCCTCCAACTTCATCACGCATGGTATCCATACCTTAACTTTTGGTACCGTGGGGATTTCCGCTTTATCCGTCACCTCAAACCGCGTGTTCGTACCTTGCCCTTGGGGGTTTGGAACCACTTCCTTCAGCCACCACAAGCTCACGCTGTTGTCGCACGCTATAATCTTCAAACCATTATACCCCAAAGGTAGGAAGGGGCTTACTTGGTTGTTCCAGCATCATCTTAAGCATTAAGCTAGTAAACTCCCTTTCTAAAAATCTCCACCTTTCAGTAGTCATCTGTCCGAAAGGACTGCTACGATCAACCAGCGCCACAGTCAGTGACTGCTTCGCCACATCACTCATCTTCTTGGGAAAAGCCGGAGTCTTTCTTTATCCGAGAAAGCCGGAGCCTTGCTTTATCTCCCTTTGGCTTACCTCTTACTTCCGTAGTTCGATCTTCCCTCTGACTCGCAGCTGTCGAGGTAGTTGCTACCTCGCTATTGGGGCCCATCCGTCTTACAGCTTTGAGCCTACTTGTCTTGTTTATGCGACCGCCCTGCCTCGCGGCTCTGGGACTGGGTCCTTTCTGCCTCTTGAAAGCAGGCTTGTCGCCTTCCGCAGAACGTTGCCTCTTCATTCTGCCATTCGACGCTTTTTCCTCCTCGTACCGATTGCGGAACCGAGGGTTTCTCGCAGCAAACCTTTTGGAATGCTTTCGACCTACTCCTACCACCTCATGTGCCCATTCCAAGCGCTCGATCTCCACTTCTCTTGGGTCGACCTGCTGCACGGTACTGCGAGGGAGCTCTTTTATTTCCTCTGCTCCGTACCCTTCTCCACTCTTCTACTCCGTTTTCATTTGTGTGCTTTTCCAACACGGAGTTCATTGAATCAGCACTACTCTCGCTCCCCGAGTCCGACGCATCGCTTAATGCGTATTTGTCGTCTTTGGGTTACGACTCAGTCCTCCTCATATTATCGTCCTTATTACAATTAGGTAATGAGGTCCAGTATTATATACGGGGAAAGAAACGTACGCCACAGCCCTTACTGTGGTAAGGCAATCAATACTTCCCGAGGTGGCCCGGTATCGGGAAGGCTCCGTACGAATACAGCCGAATTTATACCCTCGCTGTAAATCGTCAAATAGGCACGGTCCGCATAACACCCGGGATTAGGGATGTTAAGCTTCTATATTGTCATCATTTGTGCCCTCTTTTGCTACACACTCTAATACACAGACACAATATAAACAGATTTTTTCATTTTGCCAAGCAATTATTTCCTTTAAATTCTGCATATCTCTGTGATATATATTTTTTGTTACCTAAACGTTAAACACAATAACATAGAAATGGACATTGATATGAAATGCAAGAGAGAAAATAATTTATAAAAAAAAAGTGTAGTTGTGAACATTTTACATTTTTTTCCTACGTTTCCTTTCATTTTTCATTTTAATTTTTCAAATATCGAATTATCCAATTATTTGTGATATATCCGTACAAGCAGAAAGGTTGTAAAAAAAAAATGTTTTTTTTCGTCATCCAAACTTTTGTTACTTTGAAGATAGCGACACATGCAGCGTGATTAAATGCTTGGCCGCACATAGATGACCACTCCCTCGGCACATTTCCAGGTACCTGTTAATGCGCAGACGTGCAAGTAAATGCTGTAAAGATATCCACGGTCTCAGGTGCTGATTCTGCCCATGTTCCATCAACGAGCTTAACCAAGATCTTATTTTAATGATTTTGGGCTAGGATTTTTTAAGCCTTGCTGAGTCCTTTGTAGGCCCAATGTATTTGTAATTTTCTTACCAGCACAATGCTTATGATGTTTTTTGTTCCCCCATGAAAGTTCTATACTCCTGCAAGTCACATACTGAATGGTATTTGTTGAATACCTTCCTCATACTCGAATTTAGATCGCTAATGTTTTTACCCCACCTTTGAGGAAAGGTCTTTTTGCTCCTTGAATTTGGGCAGACACCCTTGTATTCTACCTGAAAACTTTTTTCCAACGGTCTTACTCTGCCATCCAGATTATCTGCAGATTAAATTGGAGTCTTATTGCTAGAAAGGCTATCATTTACTATCCTGTTAAATAGACTCCAAGATGTTCTTTTGGAATAAAGAATAAGTAAGTTTTGTTCGATTTCTTTTTATTTATTTTTTTGAAATAGTTTTCGATCATTTTTGAACTAATTTGAGATCTTTATGGAATTATATTAGAAAATATTAGAGAGTATATTGAAACCCTGCGCCAAAGTGTCTTACATACTATTTTACAAAAACAACCAGATCTAAAATAAAGCACGGTTATATAGAGGTACCCGACCCTTTATATTACACAGTTCTGAAAAAGGATCCGGTAATTTCAAAAGTATTGTTACGAATATTAGCATAATTAAGGGGTGCTGCTATCTCTAAGCCGATGCTAAGCAGTGACGTGAATTCACATCAATAATTCAATCATTATGTATCTACATAAATGAAACAATAAATGCGTCTACACATATGTACCATGTACGTATACGAACAGTGGAGAGTCAATGCACAAGCACATGCATATATCTGAGATACTCTTGAATGTATGCAATGAGAAGCTATAAAATCGTGCAATTGTAGTTACAGCTGAGAAGTTTGAGAGCTGATGGACTAGAAGGTTCTGGAAATGGAAGCGCCTAGAAGATACAACGTTGAAATCAGAGAGTATAAAAGGCAGCAAATGTAGAGGCGCTGGAATTCAGTTTTATTTGAGCTATCAAGCAGTTATTGATTAAGCACGCAATCTGGCGGGCAATATTAGAGTTTCATTTGAGCTATCAATCAGTTTGGTTATTAAGCAAGCTATTCGTTGCACAGTTTGAGTGTTATTGTGAAGTACTTTAATGAAGGCCATTTTGCATTATTACATATAGGAGTTTTTTATTCAACAGTTCAGTGATTCGAACTTAGCAGAGGGTTGCAAATAAGAAGATTTGCAAGTAAATTCTTTACAGTATTATAACCCAACGGACGATAAGGATGATAATGAAAGGGATGCAAACCAGAAAAGGCATACGATGTATAACTCCGCCACGATATTAAAATAATGCCGGGCGACTTTATCGCCAGTATGGGCAAGGAGCTTGTCTTTGGTCCTACAGTGGGGTGGTCTTCGCCGTGGCTCGATACATGGTCGTTTGCAGTACTTAGTTCCAACGTAAAAATATATCGGCGAAAAGCTGCCAATGAAACAGACAGCTGATGATTATTTTACTCGGTTCTCACATCTGACGATGTGGCCGAGAAACGTGAGCATTAGGGTGGGTCGATTTATTAACCGATATCGCGCCATCGATTTTCCGCTGCACTACGCATACCCAAAAAAATAATTTTCGAACCTGCGAAATTTCATTTTTTTTAATTTTTGCGACTTTGATTTTTAAGATTTTTTATGACCTACTAAAAAAATTGTTCATTTGATTATAAGATTTTATTAGATACCCTGTCCGTCCCAAAAATGTCCGCTAAAAACGTTGTCGATAACAGTTTTTTGAAAATATTTTTAGCGGACGTTTTTGGGTCGGACAGGGTATACATATGAAAATTTTATGTCATGAAAAAAACCTTAAAAATCAAAGTCGAAAAAAGTCAAAAAAATTAAATTTCACAGGCTCGAAAATTATTTTGGTATGCGTAGTGGAACTTATTTTCTGGAGCCCAAATCCTACCGAAAACTGGATGGCGCGATATCGGTTAACTTTCGTGCGAGCTCGAAATATAACTGGTACGATGAGGAAGGTTTCGCTGTATCGGGAAAGGGTTACACTGCCTATAGAGCAACGCTGTGAAGAAAGCATTTTTCCTCATTACTAGCTTGTGCGTGAGAAGACGAAACCGATACCCTATTCGCCAAAGACGGAAAAAATGTTTGCGAACCCAAACACGACCAAGTAAGAATTGTTTAATTCGAGCTTAAATATAAAAGGCGCCAGATTATGACGGACTACTCGCCAAGCTAATCAAAACCTGAGGAGAAGAGCTGATAAGCTGTATATAATCGAACAAGTGTATTCTGGAATTTGAATGTGGCGTGACACAAGAAAGACATAAAAAGATGCTGATCCCGCAAACCGTGCTTAATGCGGATTCTGCCTGCTGAATGTTGCATATAAGGTTTTACCTAGCGTACTGTGCGAAAGACTGAAACCTAAAAGAAATGAACTGCTGGACCTTATCAGTGCATCTTCAGATCTAGTAAACCTACTAAGATCTTCAGGAACAAATAATTAAAATTAAGTCCTCCTTAACCAACAAAAATCACGTTCTATCAGTCGTTCATCACACTAGTCCTGACGTTTGGGTTGGAGTTATTGAAAGTATAGATAGAATAGGAGATGATACTTACAGTGTGCGAGAGAAGATTTATGGTCGTGTTAGCTTTATGCTCTTTATGTGTTTATGAAGATAGTGCAGCGAATCAAAACCCAAAAGCTTATATGGCCACGCCTTGTTATGCGTGTGACCGAATACGCAAAACGATCAAGAAAGTATTTCAGTCGACACCACAATTTTTAACCATTGGAAAAGGGAGACCTCTCCTGAGTTGGGAGAGGCAGTTATCGATATTACGTATATTTTTGAAATTAAAAGAATCGGTTCAGTCTCGTATGAACGACTTGAGTAAGCGATTTCCACTTGTATTGAAGCTTCGGAGAAAGCTAAAATAATTTTAACCGCAATAAGGCAACTGCTTTTCGTGCTGCTCTATATTTTCTTTCTTTATTTCTTCTTTTTAACTTAACTCCCATTTATATCAAGGTGAACGATAGAACGATATGTACATATGCGTCTACAAATATGCCAAGCTTGCGACAAAAAAGGGAACCTTATAATAAAATTCTTGTAACGTTACACCGAAAGCAGAAAAGCAACCGGAACAAAAATTAAATTAAATTTGAAGCAAAAATCATAAAGTATTGAATCAGAAGGTAAATGAAACGCACAAAAACGTAAGGGGCGGTAGATGCTCTATTGCTGAGTAGGCAAACAAAGTGGCAGTGGAAATGGCCACTGAAGAAATAAGAACTTTATTTATGTTGAAGATGAAAAGGACGAAATTAAATTGGACATTTATCAAGAGATTTATTGATTCCTGACTACATGTCCAACCTCCAAGCGAGGCTGAATGCCAAATTCGAAAAAATAAACCCCACCCGCGAGTGAAGAGCACCAAAAATTGTACGTTTGGCATTCAATGCGCCGGTAATTTGATGTTGTCAGGCATGAATGGAGCACAGATGAAAAACGGGGGCGGTGGGGGTTGCCATGCTTAATGCTCATATGCTGGCGGCACATGCTGCACAATTTACTCGGAGCATTAATGCTGCAAGCTGCTTTTTGAGAAAGCGCGCACGCACACACGCATCCAGATATATAGTCGTTCATACACACACTCACACTTTTGCTTGTATATAAGTAGTAATATGGGTGATTATATAACGGAAACCTACTCAGTTGCTGATAAGCATTATTGAGCCAATAATGTGGGCAATTAAAATAATTCAAAGTTTTTCGTGCGCATATCTTAAAACAAATTTATTTCGCCTTTTTTGTTTTCTTATTTTTCGTTTCACTATGTATTTCTTAGATTCTTGATATTTAATTGATATTGCAATGAATTGAAGTTTTAATTTAACAAACCGTTTGAAAAATGAATTCCAATTATTAGAAGCTTTGGCTACAGTGTTGAAAGTTTTTTTTTCAATAGCTCGTTCCAAAAAATTTTAAGAAATGAAAGTTGCAAAAAGTTTTGTGTTATAAATAATTAACCTTTATTGTTATCCCAGCCCATGTTTATGTATAAGACATAAATAACGCAGAACATACCAAATACAATACAATTTATAAATCAAGGATAGGTGAAACTTGCTCTTTTAACAGGATTGCATCAGAGCTTTAAGTGTTTAGAGGCGTTGGTTCTACATTGCTATACAGTTTGTTCAGCATTTCATTTATAGGGAGTATTCTCCCCTCACTATGCAGATGATGTTTCTGACACAAAAGAAGACATCCCGTATTTTGACAGGCCTTCAGTTTCCTCCAGTGTGTTTCTTTGAGGCTCCGCGACCCTTTTTGGGACGTGTTGCATGCAAGCGGCTTGCAAATTGCATTATGATTGATTATGAGGGTTTTTCTACCTTTTTTCAAGTGCTACCGGCAAGACAATTGAGAACTTTGTCACGACATGATGGAAAACCACTCCAATTATTTTTTTATGATAACAAGTAAGCTAATGTCATAGACTTGAATGCCGAATATAGTTTGCATTTGCTTTCCTTTCGCGAAGTGAAAAAAACTGGAAAGATTAAAGAGATAGTCATTGATTTAGAAAAACCTCATCGATAGAAGTGCTGGGAACTGTTGCCATCGTGCCGTCAGCGGCGTAGGACACAATGTTAATGCCTTCTGGTGGCAATTTGGAGCTTTGATATATAAAAGTTGAACAAACTTCGAGACAGGACACCATCCTTTGGTTCCTTTTTTTGAGTTATTCTTGGTTTTTATGAGACGTTCCTAATGTGTGACCATGCGTGCTGACCATATAGGTAATTTGCTGTTCACCTTTTTAGAATGGGAAAAGGGTGAACCCTTGAACGTCTTACAATAACGTACTGTAATTGACTATACCGAAGGCTTTGGTTAAGTCTAGCGCTACGAGAATTGTTTATGTTGGGGTTTTGGATTAATTCCGCAATTTATCTATGTATTATTGACGCTTAGCGCAGTGATGTTGCTATGTAGCTTTTGGAAGTCATGCTAGTTATGAGAAAGCCACAGATTTGAGGTGAAATAAAGAATCTGGACGACTTCAAGTGTTTCGACTACTGGTGATTCGAGGTATATTGAACGACATGTAAGTTTGTTTACCAACAGTATCACCGTCGCCTTTTTAAATTTTTAAATGATGACCAAAGTTGTGGGAGACATATTGAAGACAAGCGCTAAATATTTTAAGTATTACCTAATAGCCAAGGCTTTTAAGCATCGACATGGCAATTCCATTCGCTTCTACTACTTAGGATGGTTAAGCAAGATGCCCTAAAAATCTCTAACCTCTTAACATGTGATATGCGTAAGGGAAGCGCTGTGTTTGGCTCGCCGTTAAGATTTGTCAACCAAGGAATGGATTACATATTGCAGACAGAAAGCGTTCACGCAGTTCATTGCATCCGATATCATTTTACACATACTCATAATTTCTGTGAGGATGACATTTTGTGGAAGGGATGCAAGAAATTAAATGTGGTTATCCGGAAATTACAGCCCTTTGTAGGGAAAAATACCAAGTCGGTCCGGTGCATAGAACCGACTGCTGTGGGGAGCAGCAAATATGGACCATATTGGATGTCTACTTCAATGGCATTACGCCAATGACTGTCGTTCGTCAAAAAATATGAGGGTGACAGTTGATCAGCACCTACATTTTGGCGAGCATGCAGACCCAATTGCACTTACAGCACGCAGCGGCAAAGAATTCTCATCTCTCTTGCTGGCAGGACTTGTAGCAAAGGTAAGGGAGCTGTCGTAACTACTTATAAAGCCATTTGCCGGCCGCTTGTATGTTACGCATGCCCAATATGATCGCCGAGCCTAAAAGAAATACACTTGAAGAAACTTCAGGCTGGTGACCTCACAGCGCTCGTACGGCCACTCGATATCTTCTTATGTGGCCGAAATATCATGTACATGGTTAAGTGAGAATAGGCCCTGAGAGGCAGCCACCAAAAGTTGTTGGACTACTATACCATACTTTGCCCTGTGAACCCTGTTCTTAAAGACAAATATCGCCAACTCGCAGTTGAAGAAAACAACCTCCGCAGGGAGATGCCCGTCACTCCATCTCATTTTAAACTCTTATTTATTCAGAACCAACCCGACATAACCAATGAATGTCCTGCTTGCGGCGTGTCTCCACATGACACCAACCATCTTTAAAACTGCAATATGAAACCAACGCCTCTAACAACCTTATCGCTCTGATCAAACCCTCTTTTCGCAGACTCCCTTCAGGGGATGTCGATGGCAATGTGTGAAAATATTGGATGGGGTGCTTGAACCTTATACCAGCAATCAAGTAACGCGAATGCATTAAAAAAGGAGAAAGATGCCTTCTCGACGCTGGATTGACTGAATGATATTTCATCCTTAAAGCAGTAAAAACGAAACTCAACGTTTTTCTTATTTAAATTGGAGACAACATCTTAAAGTGTATTAGAGTGTTAGTAGTCCCTGGAAGGAATCAGTATAGGGCGAAGCATTATTGAATATCCAAATCTCAAATTTTAGCTCATTCAAAAGGTAGTTACAGTGGACAAGAGGTTTAAAATTTATGCACTGTTTTTTGAGGAAATAGAGGAAAGCCATTTATTATAAACAAAGTGAGATTGCTCTAGGAGTGCATTGTGCAACAACATAACAATTGAGTGACAATGCGTTAAGGTTAAGTTAGATTACCGTGGCTGCCATACTGCAAAACCATATCATGAAGAAAGTGCTCAACACTGCTTTGTCAGTCACAATATTCTTAAACTTTTAAAATACTAACTTTTTTCATTGTTAATGCTTAATACATATTTCCCAAAGCCCGTGTTGAAAACTTTTTAAAACGATGAAATAACAATGATAACCATTTTATGTTTTACGATAATTATCATCTGATTGCTCAAATGATAACAACTCTTAATGACTCTTACAACGGCCGACTAAAGAGCTAAGCTCTCAGCTGGCGTAGAGTATGACTATACCTAAGTTACGTATGCGCCACTTCATACACACACCCAAATTGCTTTTCGCATTAAATAGAAGCATTAAACAAAAACGTAAATAAACGTCATTAAAGACTTCACGTAAACATGGAAAGATATTAAACGAAGCACATAAATTATACTTGCAATTCAAAGGGGCTGAAAGTGAAATGAAACAAACGAGATGCCTGCAAGCACACAGATGTGTGGTGGGAGAGGCACCAGCAATCGACTATGAAAGTAAAAGCTGCCAAAATACAGTTAAAGCAACTTGTTACTAAAACTCAGCGCAAAAGGATAAAACCACTTGAGCATGGTGGAATTGGTGGCTGTGATGTCAGAGTCATTCGGAACCCTTGTAATTATATTGCCAACAGAAAACAGCTAAACAAACACAATTATTAAGCTTTTAAACACCTGGTGAAATGTAATTACGCGCATACATATACGCATAAGAGAGCACAACTGAAACCAAAAAAAAAAAAAACACCATAAAAAACAATTAAATACTTGGCTTATAAAAACAACAACAACAATATGAAAAATTCCAAAATTACCCACGAATGGAATTTAAATTGGTATTGTTTGTGCTTATATGTGCGAAATGCGCTATATGTGTGCGTGTGCATTTGTGTGCCTACACATTTTATCGGAACTATGAGTCGAAGGAATTTCACTGCTACGAAATTTCTACCAAAACTGCGTAAATCAAAAAAAAAATAAAATAATAATAATGTAATAAGAGGCTGCATAAATTTAAAATATCTCATTAACTTCACTTAAACAAGAGATTAAATTAAATTTATCTCATGATTTTAACCTCCACCAAGGCACTGTTGATATATACAGCAGTGAACAAGAAAATAATAGTGCCAATTTTGATTAAATTTCGTCAA
The DNA here is from genome assembly GCF_040869045.1 of Eurosta solidaginis. Classification (NCBI taxonomy): domain Eukaryota; kingdom Metazoa; phylum Arthropoda; class Insecta; order Diptera; family Tephritidae; genus Eurosta; species Eurosta solidaginis. The sequence continues at coordinate 341,083,361 of NC_090319.1, read as the reverse complement.
CTAGATCTAATTTTAAATGTCGATAATTTAGGAAAGAATTTCCAAAAATTTTGTAACTGAAACTATTCAAACCAAAATGGGGCTCACCGGGCGTGTCCTGGCTAAGACGTTTACCGATTCTGTGTGGATTTTGCCTAGGTACACCTCGTACCAGTTCTGAGTGCAACATTTTGGTAGACCTGCAGCCTTTTGCATTGAGTGTTTTTAAGAACAAGCGGTCAAACTTTTGACGCGTAGCACATGAGCGGCCGGCTAGTTGCTTTGTATGTGGTCAACGATTCTTTGTCTTTTCCTCAGATGCTACTGGCAAGCGACTTGACGATTTTGTTGCGGTTTTTTTACTTTAGATACAATTTCAGTGGTATGCGCCTTAAAGGTGAAACTAATATTAACCTTTACCCCTAAGACTTTTGAGTGACTGACAGTTGGTAGCGTAACACCATTGATGTGAACGTCTAATATTTGCATCATCTGTGCCTTCCTTGTCGTAAACAGAGTGGTCGCGGATTTAGTCGGTGATAGTGGCAGATCGTGCGAAGTGAAGAAAATAAAAAGACCAGGGAGATAGCAATTTAGTTTACGAACATATTCGTCTTTTGGATGTTAAGGTCCAGTTACCTATATCGTAGAATCGTTGGCACAGGAAATGATAGAAACGGCTCCTAATGGAGAAGGGAGATTTGATGTTTATAAACTAAACAGAAGCGAGGATAGGACAACATACCATGCTACCGTTTTGAGACTTCATTCTTAAATTCAGCCGACGTTTGCGGACCATTTAGATGATTTGAGTCCATTTTTTTTTTTAACAACAGAGAAGGGGTGCAGCCTCTTGCTTACTTGGAATATCGTGCCTTGCTTTACTGTGTCAAATGTTTTGATATATCAAGTTGCAAGGGCACCGTCATATGCTCGGATAAATTCGCAATGAAATGAGGGAGCAGGACGGTTTCTAATGTCTTTGCTAATCGTCTATGCATTTTCTATTTTTTACAAAATCTTCGCGCTCACTATTTAGAGGAGGTAATTACAAATTATGCACTTCAATAGATGAATTGAATTGGGAAGCTCGGTCGTATTCGTATTTTAAAAATCTCAGATTTTTGAGTTAGCTCCCTTTGATCCAAAGTATGCGATATTAAAAAAGTTGGTCAATCTTGAGTATCTGCAGCTTACCTCTTGTGATTTTAATAAAATATAAAAAAGTAGTGAGCATAAACCAATTTTGCAAAATATATTTTTTTTAAATTAGCTACAATTTGCTCAGGGGAGGTAACTAGAATGAAAGATTTTTGGATTTCCTGAATCGATTTTCTATTGAAGTGTTGTCTTTGTATGTTTCATAATAAACGAAGAATCTTCCGTAACAAATCGATTAAGCGCCGGTAGAAAATTGGCAATACTTCGAGAAGAAATCGATAACTTTTAGATCAAGATTGGAAAATTGTTGATAACAAATCGATAACTTTTCGATCCATTTTCATTAACAAATTATTATTATTATTTTTAATACAAAAGCTATAACTTTTGATAAGGTGCCAATTATAAATTATAACTTTATAAAATAAATCGGTATCTTATTGTTGACAAACCGAAAACTGTTCGATCACTTATCGATAACAGGCCGATAACAAGTTTATCATTTTTATATAAGAAATCGGTAACTTGTTGAAAATGAACCGAAAAGTTTCCATATAAAATATTGAAAATTTTCGTATAAAAATTCAATAACACGCCGATAACAAAACGATATTTCTTTAAGAACTAATCGACAAATAACCTATAATTCATCGATAGCTTTCTTCTTTTACTAATTTTTATACTCAGTTGAGCAGAGCTCACAGAGTATATTAAGTTTGATTGGATAACGGTTGGTTGTACATATATAAAGGAATCGAGATAGATATAGACTTCCATATATCAAAATAATCAGGATCGAAAAAAAATTTGATTGAGCCATGTCCGTCCGTCCGTCCGTCCGTCCGACCGTCCGTCCGTTAACACGATAACTTGAGTAAATTTTGAGGTATCTTGATGAAATTTGGTATGTAGGTTCCTGAGCACTCATCTCAGATCGCTATTTAAAATGAATGATATCAGACTATAACCACGCCCACTTTTTCGAAATCTAAAATTTCGAAAAACCGAAAAAGTGCGATAATTCATTACAAAAGACATCTAAAGCGACAAAACTTGGTACTTGAGTTGAACTTATGACGCAGAATAGAAAATTAGTAAAATTTTGGACAATGGGCGTGGCACCGCCCACTTTTAAAAGAAGGTAATTGAAAAGTTTTGCAAGCTGTAATTTGGCAGTCGTTGAAGATATCATGATGAAATTTGGCAGGAACGTTACTCCTATTACTATATGTACGCTTAAAAAAATTAGCAAAATCGGAGAAGGATCAAGCCCACTTTTAAAAAAAAATTTTTTTTTTAAAGTAAAATTTTTACAAAAAATTTAATATCTTTACAGTATATAAGTAAATTATGTCAACATTCAACTCCAGTAATGATATGGTGCAACAAAATACAAAAATAAAAGAAAATTTCAAAATGGGCGTGGCTCCGCCCTTTTTCATTTAATTTGTCTAGGATAATTTTAACGCCATAAGTCGAACAAAAATTAACCAATCCTTTTGAAATTTGGTAGGGGCATAGATTTTATGACGCTTACTGTTTTCCGTGAAAATGGGCGAAATCGGTTGATGCCACGCCCAGTTTTTGTACACAGTCGTCCGTCTGTCCTTCCGCATGGCCGTTAACACGATAACTTTAGCAAAAATCGACATATCTTTAATGAACTTAGTTCACGTGCTTGCTTGAACTCAGTTTATCTTGGTATGAAAAATGAACGAAATCCGACTATGACCACGCCCACTTTTTCGATATCAAAAATTACGAAAAATGAAAAAAATGCCATAATTCTATACCAAATACGAAAAAAGGGATGAAACATGGTAAGGTAATTGGATTGTTTTATTGACGCGAAATATAACTTAAGAAAAAACTTTATAAAATTGTTGTGACACCTACCATATTAAGTAGAAGAAAATGAAAAAGTTCTGCAGGGCGAAATAAAAAACCTTTAAAATCTTGGCAGGTATTACATATATAAATAAATTAGCGGTATCCAACAGATGATGTTCTGGGTCACCCTGGTCTACATTTTGGTCGATATCTGGAAAACGCCTTCACACCACTCCCTTTTAAAACTCTCATTAATACCTTTAATTTGATACCTATATCGTACAAACTCATTCTAGAGTCACCCCTGGTCCACCTTTATGGCGATATCTCGAAAAGGTGTCCACCTATAGAACTAAGCCCCACGCCCTTTTAAAATACTCATTAACACCTTTCGTTTGATACCCATATCGTACAAACAAAGTCTAGAGTCCCCCTGGTCCACCTTTATTGCGATACCTCGAAAAGGCGTCCACCTATAGAACTAAGGCCCACTCCCTTTTAAAATACTCATTAACTCCTTTCGTTTGATACCCATATTGCACAAACGAATTCTAGAGTCACCCGTGGCCCACCTTTATGGCGATATCTCGAAACGGCGTCCACTTATGGAACTAAGGATTACTCCCTTTTAAAATACTCATTAACACCTTTATTTTGATACTCATATTGTACAAACAAATTCTAGGGCCACCCCTGCTCCACCTTTATGGCGATATCGCGAAACGGCGTCCACTTATGGAACTAAGGATTACTCCCTTTTAAAATACTCATTAACACCTTTATTTTGATACTCATATTGTACAAACAAATTATAGGGTCTCCCCTGGTCCACCTTTATGGCGATATCTCGAAAATACGACCGCCTATACAACAGCCACCACTCCCTTTTAAAACTCTCAATAATACCTTTAATTTGATACCCATATCGGACAAACACATTCTAGAGTCACCACTGGTCCACCTTTATGGCGATATTTCGAAACGGCGTCCACCTATAGAACTAAGGCCCACTCCCTTTTAAAATACTCACTAACACCTTTCGTTTGATGCCCATATTGTACAAACAAATTCTAGGGTCACCCCTGGCCCACCTTTATGGCGATATCTCGAAATGGCGTCCACCTATATAACAACCACCACTCCCTTTCAAAACCCTCATTTTCGCCTTACTTGTACATATATTTATGTTTTTTTAAGACTTATAGTCAGCTTGAACTATCCAATGACCAATCCGCTGGTGCCACCATTTGCTACTACGTTGGGAGATGATTTTAGTAGCTACTCAGAGTATTCTTTGGGCCTTGTTACCGTAAGTGTCTTGGTTTTCAATTCCAAAAACTATAACCTGCGACTTCAGTCCTTTTCTTCATCTACAATAGCGTAACTATCTGTATATTGCGAAAGATAGAGTTCCAAATCCACGAATTCCCTTATCTATTTTCATATAGAGAAGTTCTATTAACATCAAGTCAACTGATTTTTGTTGAAGAGCACATGTTCTTAAAATAAAGGATTCAATTTGTATACACTACTAGAGTACCACGCAGATTTTATTCTGGCTGAAAATTGGTTTGTCTACACTTAAAAATGAACCTGGCTTCACCTATTCACAATATATCCCATTCTATTCTACTATATCTTCCATTTTTCTAATAATCTTTGTCCATCCCTAATTTCATTTTCCTGCCTCCTGCCTCTACACCCACTCCCTGATCACACCTTCACTCCCAATCCCATTCCTACATTCCCACTTTTACTACTGTTTAACTTCACATTCACATTACCACTTCCTGTCCTTGTCCCACTATCACTACATCTCCCGCTCCCATTCCTTCTCCCTCTCTCAACTCAATTTCATTTGATATGGAAAAAAAGGCGCGATAACCTCCGAAGAGGTTTAAGGCCTCAAATTTACGTCGTGATCCTTTTAATTTTTCCTACAAATTGGCGGGACGGGACGAACTTGTTTAATGCTGACTTCGAACGGCATCTGCAAGGTAGATGAGTTTTCACTGAGAAGCTTTTTATGGCAGAAATACACTCGGAGTGGTTGCCAAATACTGCCGAGGGGCGACCCCTGTTAGAAAAAAGTTCTTCTAATTAAACAAATTTGTTTCTAAAAATTTGGTATTGCTTTGCACTGGGCGTGAATCTAGGATCTTCGGTGTGGTAGGCGGACCATGGAATCCCTTTACCAAATATCGAATACCTGATTAACCTGGTCGACCGATTTCAATATCTTTGTTTGTATAAACTCTTACGAAGCTATATGAAATTTACTCAAATTTAATTTTTATAGAAAGATAAAGATAGATAACTGATTCATTTTACCAGTAAACAGAGGCATTTGTAATATTTCAGCTTTTCAAAAAAATTTGTTCTTGCGTTTCTTTCGTTCTTTCTCTCTTTTTCCTCCGTATATTCTCCCTTCTACATGCTCGAAATTTATCTCTTCAACTCCCACTTTCTTTTCTCTACCTCAACCTTTTTCTATTCTTCTTATTTTGCATCCTTGCACATGCTTCGTCTCCTTCCCCTATCCCCCCCCCCCCCCCCACCCCTCTCTTTACTCATTTTATATACTCATTTTATATACTTGCCGGAAAGAAAGTTTATCTTCTTATAGTAGAAGAGATACTGTACTAAATTTCAAGCAAATTGCACTATAAATAAGATGTTTTCAAAAAAGTCGGTTACAGGTCCACTTCCCGAAAAAAAAAATTTCTCATATCTTAAGTTAGACAAAGAGGTACCCCTCTACAAATCTTTAGCAAATCACAACATGCATACGAATTTATAGCTCGAGCCCTCGTCCACTTTCTGGAAAGCGAATTGAACTACAAAAATGCTTTATTCAGAATAGTTCGGTCTCTGGTCGTCTTCCTGGAATGAAAAGTTTCTCAAATATTATATTTGTCAAAGACGATTTTCAAGCGAATCGCGCGATAAATTATATGCTAATTTCGAATACGTTGATCCTAGTCTACTTCCCGGAAAGAAAAGTTTCTCAAATAATAAGCTAGTCACAGAAGTACGGCATCAAGTAACCGTACAAGCAAATCTCAATACAGTCTGTTTTATTTCAAACAGGTCGGTCCCTGGTTGACTCTCCGGAAAGAAAAGTTCCACTATAATGAATTTCAAGTAAATCTCAAGTTAAATACGATTTTTTATAATGGATCGGGCTCTGGTTCACTTTCCAAACCAAATAGTGAATCACAAACTTAAAAGTTCATCAAAATCAGTCCAGCCGATTAAGAGGAGTTCTGTGACAAACACATCTACAGAAGAAATATAATATACGCCACAAAGTGATCACCGAAAAATTTTACCCTGTTTGCGAAAAATTGTTACAAATGAAATTTGCATAACCTACCATTATTTAAAAGATATCACGCTATGTGGTACACATTTTGAAAGAAGTCTCGCCCTAATTAACACTAACACATATTTGCAATGTACTTGCCGACCAGCATAACCTAAAATGCCTAGCCAGTCAACAAGCACTGCAGGCAAGCAACAATCAAGTAATTGACTGCTGAGCAAAATGAATGATGGCAGAATCCAAAATAACCAAACTGCCTTAAATAATTGGTCAAGTGGAAAACAAAGCAAATTAATTGCAGAGGCACAGCGGGAAGACCAACTACACTTGTTAGTATAGCCATGGATTGGCGCACACACACACCCATACAAAAAACAGCAATAATGAAATGTATAGCAGCTGTTAAAACGCAAACACATCGAAGGTGAAAAATCTGAAACAAAAGCTAAAGCGTTTGACTTTGCTTGGTTTAACTTGAGCCCAGACTAGGTAACATGCATACATATGTACATACATATACACATAACAAGTACACAAGTACATACACAAACGCATATGCACATCTGTAGGCTGTATTTAAGTAGCATTGCAATTGTTTCGATTCAGTTGTTTGGTTGTTTAGTCTATTTGGTTGCCCTACGTTCACTCGATTTTGACAATTAAGCACTAATCATTGGTAGCTCTGGCGGCCACCGTCGTGTGATGGTAGCGTGATCCGCCTGCCGCACCATATGCCCTGGGTTCGCACCCCGGCCAAAGCATAATCAAATTTTAGAAATAAGGTTTTTCAATTAGAAGGAAATTTTTCTAAGCGGGGTCGCCCCTCGGCAGTGTTTGGCAAGCGCTCCGAGTGTATTTCTGCCATGAAAAGCTCTCAGTGAAAACTCATCTGCCTTGCAGATGCCGTTTGAAGTCGGCATAAAACATGTAGGTCCCGTCCGGCCAATTTGTAGGGAAAATCAAGAGGAGCACGCCGCAAATTGGAAGAGAAGCCTCGGCCTTTGATCTTTTCGGAGCTTATCGCGCCATACATTTTGTTTTTTTTGTTTTTTATTGGTAGCTCTGGTCAAGTGTGTAATACGAAGTGAACAAAATTGGTTGTGTTGCACATGGAAGGAAAAGAGTAATAATGAACAGCAAATGTTGTATGTGTTTTTCGCCGTCGCACGGTGGGGTATTTGATCCATCTAGCTGGCCAAAATTCGATTTTTCAAAATACTCTAATTTTTTTTTTTTTTTTTAAATATACTCCCTGGCGTTCATAGATGTCCACTGAATAGTATACATGTGGCGGCAACCACATATTACGAATTTACATAAATGGCTATAATAGTTTCTTAGTATTTATTTTAGAATTAATACCCTAATGGATACAACTAAAGGCTAAGTTGTCTTACATTTTACTTTACGTTATTATTCCAACTTGATTTTAATACTAATTTTAATAATTGTTCTCAATAATGTACAAGACATCACCTGATGTTCCTTATTTACTCCAATAAGAATTTACAGCAATGTCTAATTAGATTTACTGCAATGTCAAAAACTAGTTGGATTTTGACAATTGCGTTGTGCTGCCGTATTTCGAGTTATTAAATAAATGTCAAGATCCTACATACATACCCCAAAACCCATCTGCGTCAACGGAGCAAAACGCGCACATTTAAAGTTGTATACAAATTGTGTGCAGTTCGATGTATTTTTGGAATAAAAAGCAATATACCCTTCTAACCTAAATATTTGTTCACTCGTTTAGCCTTACTCAAATCTAGTTACATTTTCTGGGTTGGTGTTGAAATTCTGTATGTAAAAAATTCTAAAAACAAAATTCTGCTTTTTTAAAATTCTGCTTTCTAAAATTCTGCTTTCAAAATTTTGCTTTCAAAAATCTGTATTACAAAATTCTGTATTAAAATATAATGTTAAAAATGTTAAAGAGGTCATGTAATTATTTTGAAAAAGTGCGCCATGCACAGTAATTCTGCGTAGAATACCTTTTTGCATAGGCGGCTTTCGGCCGCGCTTATAAAAAATAATCTTGTGATAAGCCATGCCGGTCCGGGCGTGTGGTATAACCGTGGCTACTGCCACGGTGATGTCCTTCTGCGTAGTATACCCTTCTGCGTAGGTGGCCTTCGGCCGCACTTTAAAAAAATAACCCTTAGCCGATCCAACTCTGGCTACGCCATGCCATGATTCCGGAATTTTGACTTCCAGAATTAAACATGCAGAATTTTGAAAAAGCAGAATTTTATAAAGCAGAATTTTAAAAAGCAGAATTTTGTTCAAACAGAATTTTTTTGCAATTCACAGAATTTTGTAATACAGAATAATGACACGCTCCCATATTTTCTTTTATGACAGGTGAATGTGTTTTTATCCTTTACTACAAAAAAGTATCGCACATGACGTTCATGGGTTAATTTTGCCGAATATAAAAAAAAAACGTTTGTTGATTATAATTAAAGTTTGAAATCAGTTCTTTTATTTAATCACAATGTTTGCCCGTGATGGACTCCTGCACCCCGTTTGTTGTATGATCTCACCTTAAATATAGGATAGGTTATATCTCAGTTTATAGCCGCCCGTTGAGACGGAAGGGGGGGGGGGGAGGGTAGTGGGGTGATTACCCCGGGCCCGGGGTTTCTGAGGAGACCGCGGCTTAGAGGTACAAGAAATTTTTTTTTTAATTCAGGAGAGTCTTTAGTTGTTCCATTTGCAATTTTTAAGCCGAATTTCAAAAGCAACGAATATCTGCATTTCGTTTTAATATTATAGTGAAGTGTGAAAAATAAAAATCTATATATATAAAAAGAAAGGCTAAAATGTGTGTTAGTTGGTCGCCGGTGTTTGAAGAGATGCGTCTTTCGATTTTGTTCAAGCTTTCACACAAGTTGCGTATACCTCACGCGGTGGTTACTACATAGCCTTGATTGCGATCAACGTACAGGATCTAGAGATATAGGCCAAAACATGGACCCGGATACCCCTAGCATGTGTGTGTATTATGGATATCAAATGAAAGCTGTTGCTGGTAGCTCTAAAGTTCATTGTGATATTCGATTTGGTCGCATCAACCTGGCAAAACTGATAAATATGCATGCGAATCCGAAATAAGCACATGAATTAATAATACCCGCATACCTATTTACACACGTCCGAGCGATTTGCCTGAAATTTGGTATATAAGTTTGCCTATATTAATATTTACGACCCTTTTTACCGGGAAGTAGACCGGAAACGGACTGGGACTGAGACTCGGAGTGGGACTGGGACTGAGAATCGGAGTTGGACTGGGACTGAGAATTGGAGTGGGACTGGGACTAGACTAGGACTAGAACAAAATACATACCACCCTCTGGGACAGAAAATTAGGAATGAAGAAGAATGAGAAGAACTTGAGAGAAGAGAAAAAGAGAAGGAGGAGACTGATAAAGAGATAGAAAGAGACGAAGATGGAGATAGATGAAGAGAAAAAGGCGGAGGGAGGAGTGAATAAAAGGATTAGGAAAAAGTGAGGAGGGTGGAGGGTAGGGTTAGAAGGCAAAAGATTATTAATGTATGCATGTAGGCCAAATTTAAAGCAGAACAACGTCTGCCGGGTCACCTAGTAAACAATAATTTAATTTGTGAAAGATTATAATAAATAGTTTCAGTAGTTTTGAACAATTATTGCATTTGATCGACATCTTCGAGTGATCCTTACAAATAAAGGTTTCACAACTGAAATATTTATTGCTGTATTTTGTGCTGGCTGATCGGTTTGGGCACATGTAGCAACGTCCTCGTTTAAAATTTATCGATTGTATTTTGTTTTTTTTTTTTTTTTGTAGTTTCGGCGCTATTTTGAAGATTGCTTACAACAGCTTTGGCTGGACTGCTACGAGGAGAAACAACCCTGCGCGATATTTCCTGAGAAACAAGTTCAATTTTTAACTCTTCTAGTAATATACGACGTCTAAATTGCTTATTTGTATTCCATTCAGGTTCTATTTCTCTGAAAATTATATACCCATTATAGGCGCTTATATCCATTATTATATATTTACCATTCTTTGATGAAAAGTCCTACTCTTGTTGACTGTCAGAAATGTTGCCTTCTCCGGCTGTTCCCTCAGTTAAATAAAGGTCACAAAAGTACCCAACTTCCGATATTTCATATTCTTCATCCTCTCTGGCAGTATCGTTTGGTATTTCGTCATCCAAATCAGAGTTTTCAGTTCTTTCCCTGTTCATGTTGGACATAAGAAAACCCAACCGCACAATAAAACATCGCTTGATAAACTCGCAAATACTTGTATAATAACCCTAAGTTATCGGCACCTTCTTCTATTTATTATCTTTTATCTTAGTAAAAAATTCACAGCCGCACAGCTCGAAATAATTTTAAGAGTTAGTGAAAGGTTGACAGTTCTAGATAATTACGTACAAAAAATATGCTAAGGTTTCATACCGCAAACAAAAAAAAAAAAAAAACATGACTTATTATATCCAAAAATGCGAACACATGCTCATTCCCGTATTGGGCAATTTTGACCCACAATTACAGTATATATAACTTTTTTGTCTAGCGTATCCCATGCAGTAGAAAATAGCAAAACTAATGTTTTTGGACTTGAGTTTTATTAATAATTAAAGTAACCGCGATCTTAAAGTATAAAGTTTCGTCAGATAAAAGGAAGCCTATGAAAAAATCCTCAGTGGCAACACCTAAGTGGAAAGTCTTAGAATGTAATGATATAGGTGTACCAAATTTGATTCAAATCGTTTAAGCCGTTTCCGAGATGGTAGTGGATATACAACGAAATATAAAAAAGAATGTGAGGTGGCAACCCTAAGTGGCAACCCTTCTTAAAACGTCAATAGAAATGCGGAGCAAAATACTTTTCATTTGATACTCATATTGACATGCATATCTCATGTAATGCCAAAAAATTACCCCGAGCCCATCCGAAACCGGTGGCCCGATCCATATTAATTCTGCGCAGAGCACCGTGAATTTACTTCAAATATTTCTTTCACAACAATGAAGTGAGATAACCACTTTTGAACAGAAATAACTGCTGTTTTAGTTTTGGCCAGCCAGATTGAATAAATACCCCACCGTGCATCGGTCGCCTGTATTTCACACGACTTTTCTTGTGCCAGTTAAACCTACTAATGTAGAACGCTTTAGAATAGCATGAATATAACAATGGCTTTGACACCATAGTACACAGATCGAACAAAGAGACAAGTATGCATACTTATTTTGTGCCCAAGTTTTGCAAGGACGTAAATTAAAGTCAACTAGAATCACAAATGGGACCAAGACTTTAATAATCGCTTAGCATGACCTATCCAGCGAAACATTGAGTACCATCGTAGGATCCTAAATCTTACGAAGATATTTTTGCATGATTTCGTACAATTTATCGAGACAGGAAACTCCACAGATGCCAGCTTTATCAGCCAACTGTGAGGTAACCGTCAATATACAAAGGTGAGTGTTCTTCCTTTACATAAAACACTTTACGGCGCCAGAAGTTTTGAAATAAATTTGCTACCACTACACGGCTACATTATCGCCAGAAAATTTTTTCCCCGCAGACAAATAAGTAATTAGCTAAATTTTTAGACTGACCGTTACCTCATACAGACAAAAATCGTATTTATTTATTTTGACTCATCCTTTTACAACAGTTTTATATATAGCGCTAACACAATATGTTTGCTGATAGATTCCCTGCGTAGCAATTCAAATACACCGGCGAGGAGTTGGTAATGCACATGTTACAACTTCTTTGCGAAATATGATCCAACCAGTGCGTGCCTGACGATTGAAATTTATGTGTTCTCTGCCCAGTCCATAATAAGGGGGATACTGCAAAATGTGCCAACCATCACGGAATCAGCCTCCTTAGTATAGCATATAAGGGCCTCTCTGGCGTATTATCCGAAAGATTGAAGCCCACCGTGAATCAGCTAATTTTATGTTAACAGTGCTACTAAATCAACCTTCGACCAGATTTTCACTACGCGCTAAATTTTAGGAAAAACCCGCGAAAAAATTTACACTCGTCACCTCTTAGTCAAATTTAAGGCCGCCTACATAAAAAATGTAAGGCGCGATAACCTCCGAAGAGATCTAAGGTCGAGCTTCTCTTCCAATTTGCGTCGTCCTCCTCTTGATTTTCCTACAAATTGGCCGGACGGGACCTACATGTTTTATGCCGACTCCGAACGGCATCTGCAAGGCAGGTGAGTTTTCACTGAGAGCTTTTCATGGCAGAAATACACCCGGAGCGCTTGCCAAGCACTGCCGAGGGGCGACCCCGCTTAGAAAAATTTTCTTCTAATTGAAAATCCTTATTTCTAAAATTTTGATGTTGCTTTGCCCGGGGTGCGAACCCAGGGCATACGGTGTGATGGCGGAGCACGCTACCATCACACCACGGTGGCCGCCATGGCCAAGGCCGCCTTCAACAATATGAAAATAAGCTGCCTCTATGCCACTATGTCTGAATTTGGTTAATAGCGGAGTAATCTGGCGACACATTTGATTTTACCTATTGCTCTGAGTTAGCATATGGTAGACTTGATTCTAGTTCTTCTCATAAAATAGACGTTCTATTTTAACCACATCTCCCGATATGTTTATGGATTACGTAAATTTCACAATACTTCTGCACGGGGAACCTCTCTTCTGGGATGTGAGATTTCCGAATATATGAAATCCACTGCAAAAAAATTTAGTATCTATATGATAAACACACATTCCCCAAATCGGATTGCTCTTTGGAGTTAACACTTCCCACATCTAAATTTAAAAATTCGGAGAGGCTGTTTTTCATTAACGCCATTCGTCTTTGGAACTCAATTCCTTATTCCATAAAAAGCTAGTTTAACAAAGGCAACTACGAAAAACTGATTTCCAGTCATTTCTCTGCTAGTCAATGAATCATTACATTTTAAAAAGTGACTCAATTTAAAGCTGTATGTTCTTCACATTTTAATCTTAACATAATTATTTTAGTAATTGATATTAGAGAAAAATTGTAAGTTTACAAACGGCGATGGTTACTAGGACATGTTTCTGAATTTCACTTCTTCATCAACTAGCTTTTCGGGAGCTGAGCGTTGAACTCGAATCTCCAACATTCATATCAGTGCAAGCCTTTAGCTGCTACGCCATATGAATGTTCCGTTGTTCGCTGTACAATTGGTCTCTCAGAGTTGCCTTTTTGTTTATATTCCTTTTGATCACCATGTAGGCACACACATTCTGTATGTAGTTTATTCCTAATGGTGTGGATATGATTTTTAGGCGCGCTTTGGAAAGCTTAGTAACATTTGGTCGGATTTTTACAGTATTTGTTTTTAATACTTTCGCTGTTACTATTATATCAACATGATCATATGTATTTAATTAGCGAGCTTTGCTCATATTGCTTTATACAATGGTTTTTTTAATTGATATTAGAGAAAAATTGTAAAAAAAAAACCATTGTATAAAGCAATATAAGCAAAGCTCGCTAATTAAATAGATATGATAATTATTTTATTTTATGAAATTTTACTTTATTTTTAATTATTTATGATTTTTAATAATCGGGGATTGCCCATATTGCTTTTTTTTTTTTTTTTTTTTTTAAATGTATGAAAACATTTATTTGAAGCAATTTTTTAATTTTATAATTTATTTAATAATTTGGGAAAAATTTAAACAACGTGACATCAGGACGGACAAGGCGACAGCTGTTTCGATTATACCTTGTAAATCTCTTCAAAGCCTTTTCTCCCGGGAGTGGGAGTCGAACTCGCACCCCTACGATAGTTGAAATGGTTGTAAACGCATTCAGCTACGTCATGCCTGTTGTGAAGTCTTTCCCAATTGCCTTCTTTATGCATATTTTAATCTTTTACACATTGCATACTTCGTATGCAATTATGTGTTAAAGCTGTGCTTGGTACGGTGGTTTTCAAAGAAACTTTGGTTTTTGTTGCTGTTTTCGTTCTATTTATAGAACTACAACGAATTAACCAATTTTGTCTGTTTGTATGATTTTTAATAATCGGGGATTGCCCATATTGCTTTTTTTTTTTTTTTTAAATGTATGAAAACATTTATTTGAAGCAATTTTTTAATTTTATAATTTATTTAATAATTTGGGAAAAATTTAAACAACGTGACATCAGGACGGACAAGGCGACAGCTGTTTCGATTATACCTTGTAAATCTCTTCAAAGCCTTTTCTCCCGGGAGTGGGAGTAGAACTCGCACCCCTACGATAGTTGAAATGGTTGTAAACGCATTCAGCTACGTCATGCCTGTTGTGAAGTCTTTCCCAATTGCCTTCTTTATGCATATTTTAATCTTTTACACATTGCATACTTCGTATGCAATTATGTGTTAAAGCTATGCTTGGTACGGCGGTTTTCAAAGAAACTTTGGTTTTTGTTGCTGTTTTCGTTCTATTTATAGAACTACAACGAATTAACCAATTTTGTCTGTTTGTATGATTTTTAATAATCGGGGATTGCCCATATTGCTTTTTTTTTTTAAATGTATGAAGACATTTATTTGAAGCAATTTTTTAATTTTATAATTTATTTAATAATTTGGGAAAAATTTAAACAACGTGACATCAGGACGGACAAGGCGACAGCTGTTTCGATTATACCTTGTAAATCTCTTCAAAGCCTTTTCTCCCGGGAGTGGGAGTCGAACTCGCACCCCTACGATAGTTGAAATGGTTGTAAACGCATTCAGCTACGTCATGCCTGTTGTGAAGTCTTTCCCAATTGCCTTCTTTATGCATATTTTAATCTTTTACACATTGCATACTTCATATGCAATTATGTGTTAAAGCTATGCTTGGTACGGCGGTTTTCAAAGAAACTTTGGTTTTTGTTGCTGTTTTCGTTCTATTTATAGAACTACAACGAATTAACCAATTTTGTCTGTTTGTATGATTTTTAATAATCGGGGATTGCCCATATTGCTTTTTTTTTTTAAATGTATGAAGACATTTATTTGAAGCAATTTTTTAATTTTATAATTTATTTAATAATTTGGGAAAAATTTAAACAACGTGACATCAGGACGGACAAGGCGACAGCTGTTTCGATTATACCTTGTAAATCTCTTCAAAGCCTTTTCTCCCGGGAGTGGGAGTAGAACTCGCACCCCTACGATAGTTGAAATGGTTGTAAACGCATTCAGCTACGTCATGCCTGTTGTGAAGTCTTTCCCAATTGCCTTCTTTATGCATATTTTAATCTTTTACACATTGCATACTTCGTATGCAATTATGTGTTAAAGCTATGCTTGGTACGGCGGTTTTCAAAGAAACTTTGGTTTTTGTTGCTGTTTTCGTTCTATTTATAGAACTACAACGAATTAACCAATTTTGTCTGTTTGTATGATTTTTAATAATCGGGGATTGCCCATATTGCTTTTTTTTTTTTTTTTTTTTAAATGTATGAAAACATTTATTTGAAGCAATTTTTTAATTTTATAATTTATTTAATAATTTGGGAAAAATTT
Source organism: Eurosta solidaginis (assembly GCF_040869045.1). NCBI lineage: Eukaryota > Metazoa > Arthropoda > Insecta > Diptera > Tephritidae > Eurosta > Eurosta solidaginis. Next base: position 341,067,537 of record NC_090319.1, on the reverse strand, counting down.
AAACAACGTGACATCAGGACGGACAAGGCGACAGCTGTTTCGATTATACCTTGTAAATCTCTTCAAAGCCTTTTCTCCCGGGAGTGGGAGTCGAACTCTCACCCCTACGATAGTTGAAATGGTTGTAAACGCATTCAGCTACGTCATGCCTGTTGTGAAGTCTTTCCCAATTGCCTTCTTTATGCATATTTTAATCTTTTACACATTGCATACTTCGTATGCAATTATGTGTTAAAGCTATGCTTGGTACGGCGGTTTTCAAAGAAACTTTGGTTTTTGTTGCTGTTTTCGTTCTATTTATAGAACTACAACGAATTAACCAATTTTGTCTGTTTGTATGATTTTTAATAATCGGGGATTGCCCATATTGCTTTTTTTTTTTTTTTTTTTTAAATGTATGAAAACATTTATTTGAAGCAATTTTTTAATTTTATAATTTATTTAATAATTTGGGAAAAATTTAAACAACGTGACATCAGGACGGACAAGGCGACAGCTGTTTCGATTATACCTTGTAAATCTCTTCAAAGCCTTTTCTCCCGGGAGTGGGAGTAGAACTCGCACCCCTACGATAGTTGAAATGGTTGTAAACGCATTCAGCTACGTCATGCCTGTTGTGAAGTCTTTCCCAATTGCCTTCTTTATGCATATTTTAATCTTTTACACATTGCATACTTCGTATGCAATTATGTGTTAAAGCTATGCTTGGTACGGCGGTTTTCAAAGAAACTTTGGTTTTTGTTGCTGTTTTCGTTCTATTTATAGAACTACAACGAATTAACCAATTTTGTCTGTTTGTATGATTTTTAATAATCGGGGATTGCCCATATTGCTTTTTTTTTTTTTTTAAATGTATGAAAACATTTATTTGAAGCAATTTTTTAATTTTATAATTTATTTAATAATTTGGGAAAAATTTAAACAACGTGACATCAGGACGGACAAGGCGACAGCTGTTTCGATTATACCTTGTAAATCTCTTCAAAGCCTTTTCTCCCGGGAGTGGGAGTAGAACTCGCACCCCTACGATAGTTGAAATGGTTGTAAACGCATTCAGCTACGTCATGCCTGTTGTGAAGTCTTTCCCAATTGCCTTCTTTATGCATATTTTAATCTTTTACACATTGCATACTTCGTATGCAATTATGTGTTAAAGCTATGCTTGGTACGGCGGTTTTCAAAGAAACTTTGGTTTTTGTTGCTGTTTTCGTTCTATTTATAGAACTACAACGAATTAACCAATTTTGTCTGTTTGTATGATTTTTAATAATCGGGGATGGCCCATATTGCTTTTTTTTTTTTTTTAAATGTATGAAAACCAGGGATGCACCTTAACGTTAAGCTAATCGTTTATCAAAAAATTTCCACCGTTTCCGTTGAAACACTTCGAAATATTATCGATAAAGAAATTATCAAGATAAATTGTATCTCGTTTTTAACCGAAACGAAAAGCTTTCGTTAACGTTAAAAACGTTAACAAAAACGTGATACTTTATGTTTGAATTGTACTGGCAATGCTATAGCCATGGTGAAGCCGTAAGGTGGCAACAACGAGCGCACATACACACACAAACTCTATGTAATTTGTTTGTGTAATTCGTTGGTGGTAATGTCAAAAATACTCTGAGAAATGTTTGTACTGTCAAAATTCATGAGAAAAGTTGCAATCAGCTTGGCTAATGCTTTCACCTTTAATGACTCCGCCATCAATCAGCTTTGCCAGCATAGTTTGAAATTAATAATCAACATAAACGATTTGATTTCGTTTTGATATGGCAGAAAACGAAACGAAATCATTTCGTTAATTTGACGATCTTAACGTTAATAAACGAAACGAAATGACTTCGTTTCGTTTATTAACGTTGATTATCGTAACGAAATGATATCGTTTCGTTGGTTAAGCATGCCTGATGAAAACATTTATTTGAAGCAATTTTTTAATTTTATAATTTATTTAATAATTTGGGAAAAATTTAAACAACGTGACATCAGGACGGACAAGGCGACAGCTGTTTCGATTATACCTTGTAAATCTCTTCAAAGCCTTTTCTCCCGGGAGTGGGAGTCGAACTCTCACCCCTACGATAGTTGAAATGGTTGTAAACGCATTCAGCTACGTCATGCCTGTTGTGAAGTCTTTCCCAATTGCCTTCTTTATGCATATTTTAATCTTTTACACATTGCATACTTCGTATGCAATTATGTGTTAAAGCTATGCTTGGTACGGCGGTTTTCAAAGAAACTTTGGTTTTTGTTGCTGTTTTCGTTCTATTTATAGAACTACAACGAATTAACCAATTTTGTCTGTTTGTATGATTTTTAATAATCGGGGATTGCCCATATTGCTTTTTTTTTTTAAATGTATGAAAACATTTATTTGAAGCAATTTTTTAATTTTATAATTTATTTAATAATTTGGGAAAAATTTAAACAACGTGACATCAGGACGGACAAGGCGACAGCTGTTTCGATTATACCTTGTAAATCTCTTCAAAGCCTTTTCTCCCGGGAGTGGGAGTCGAACTCTCACCCCTACGATAGTTGAAATGGTTGTAAACGCATTCAGCTACGTCATGCCTGTTGTGAAGTCTTTCCCAATTGCCTTCTTTATGCATATTTTAATCTTTTACACATTGCATACTTCGTATGCAATTATGTGTTAAAGCTATGCTTGGTACGGCGGTTTTCAAAGAAACTTTGGTTTTTGTTGCTGTTTTCGTTCTATTTATAGAACTACAACGAATTAACCAATTTTGTCTGTTTGTATGATTTTTAATAATCGGGGATTGCCCATATTGCTTTTTTTTTTTAAATGTATGAAAACATTTATTTGAAGCAATTTTTTAATTTTATAATTTATTTAATAATTTGGGAAAAATTTAAACAACGTGACATCAGGACGGACAAGGCGACAGCTGTTTCGATTATACCTTGTAAATCTCTTCAAAGCCTTTTCTCCCGGGAGTGGGAGTCGAACTCGCACCCCTACGATAGTTGAAATGGTTGTAAACGCATTCAGCTACGTCATGCCTGTTGTGAAGTCTTTCCCAATTGCCTTCTTTATGCATATTTTAATCTTTTACACATTGCATACTTCGTATGCAATTATGTGTTAAAGCTATGCTTGGTACGGCGGTTTTCAAAGAAACTTTGGTTTTTGTTGCTGTTTTCGTTCTATTTATAGAACTACAACGAATTAACCAATTTTGTCTGTTTGTATGATTTTTAATAATCGGGGATTGCCCATATTGCTTTTTTTTTTTTTTTAAATGTATGAAAACATTTATTTGAAGCAATTTTTTAATTTTATAATTTATTTAATAATTTGGGAAAAATTTAAACAACGTGACATCAGGACGGACAAGGCGACAGCTGTTTCGATTATACCTTGTAAATCTCTTCAAAGCCTTTTCTCCCGGGAGTGGGAGTCGAACTCTCACCCCTACGATAGTTGAAATGGTTGTAAACGCATTCAGCTACGTCATGCCTGTTGTGAAGTCTTTCCCAATTGCCTTCTTTATGCATATTTTAATCTTTTACACATTGCATACTTCGTATGCAATTATGTGTTAAAGCTATGCTTGGTACGGCGGTTTTCAAAGAAACTTTGGTTTTTGTTGCTGTTTTCGTTCTATTTATAGAACTACAACGAATTAACCAATTTTGTCTGTTTGTATGATTTTTAATAATCGGGGATTGCCCATATTGCTTTTTTTTTTTTTAAATGTATGAAAACATTTATTTGAAGCAATTTTTTAATTTTATAATTTATTTAATAATTTGGGAAAAATTTAAACAACGTGACATCAGGACGGACAAGGCGACAGCTGTTTCGATTATACCTTGTAAATCTCTTCAAAGCCTTTTCTCCCGGGAGTGGGAGTAGAACTCGCACCCCTACGATAGTTGAAATGGTTGTAAACGCATTCAGCTACGTCATGCCTGTTGTGAAGTCTTTCCCAATTGCCTTCTTTATGCATATTTTAATCTTTTACACATTGCATACTTCGTATGCAATTACGTGTTAAAGCTATGCTTGGTACGGCGGTTTTCAAAGAAACTTTGGTTTTTGTTGCTGTTTTCGTTCTATTTATAGAACTACAACGAATTAACCAATTTTGTCTGTTTGTATGATTTTTAATAATCGGGGATTGCCCATATTGCTTTTTTTTTTTTTTTAAATGTATGAAAACATTTATTTGAAGCAATTTTTTAATTTTATAATTTATTTAATAATTTGGGAAAAATTTAAACAACGTGACATCAGGACGGACAAGGCGACAGCTGTTTCGATTATACCTTGTAAATCTCTTCAAAGCCTTTTCTCCCGGGAGTGGGAGTCGAACTCGCACCCCTACGATAGTTGAAATGGTTGTAAACGCATTCAGCTACGTCATGCCTGTTGTGAAGTCTTTCCCAATTGCCTTCTTTATGCATATTTTAATCTTTTACACATTGCATACTTCGTATGCAATTATGTGTTAAAGCTATTCTTGGTACGGCGGTTTTCAAAGAAACTTTGGTTTTTGTTGCTGTTTTCGTTCTATTTATAGAACTACAACGAATTAACCAATTTTGTCTGTTTGTATGATTTTTAATAATCGGGGATTGCCCATATTGCTTTTTTTTTTTAAATGTATGAAAACATTTATTTGAAGCAATTTTTTAATTTTATAATTTATTTAATAATTTGGGAAAAATTTAAACAACGTGACATCAGGACGGACAAGGCGACAGCTGTTTCGATTATACCTTGTAAATCTCTTCAAAGCCTTTTCTCCCGGGAGTGGGAGTCGAACTCGCACCCCTACGATAGTTGAAATGGTTGTAAACGCATTCAGCTACGTCATGCCTGTTGTGAAGTCTTTCCCAATTGCCTTCTTTATGCATATTTTAATCTTTTACACATTGCATACTTCGTATGCAATTATGTGTTAAAGCTATGCTTGGTACGGCGGTTTTCAAAGAAACTTTGGTTTTTGTTGCTGTTTTCGTTCTATTTATAGAACTACAACGAATTAACCAATTTTGTCTGTTTGTATGATTTTTAATAATCGGGGATTGCCCATATTGCTTTTTTTTTTTAAATGTATGAAAACATTTATTTGAAGCAATTTTTTAATTTTATAATTTATTTAATAATTTGGGAAAAATTTAAACAACGTGACATCAGGACGGACAAGGCGACAGCTGTTTCGATTATACCTTGTAAATCTCTTCAAAGCCTTTTCTCCCGGGAGTGGGAGTCGAACTCGCACCCCTACGATAGTTGAAATGGTTGTAAACGCATTCAGCTACGTCATGCCTGTTGTGAAGTCTTTCCCAATTGCCTTCTTTATGCATATTTTAATCTTTTACACATTGCATACTTCGTATGCAATTATGTGTTAAAGCTATGCTTGGTACGGCGGTTTTCAAAGAAACTTTGGTTTTTGTTGCTGTTTTCGTTCTATTTATAGAACTACAACGAATTAACCAATTTTGTCTGTTTGTATGATTTTTAATAATCGGGGATTGCCCATATTGCTTTTTTTTTTTTTTTAAATGTATGAAAACATTTATTTGAAGCAATTTTTTAATTTTATAATTTATTTAATAATTTGGGAAAAATTTAAACAACGTGACATCAGGACGGACAAGGCGACAGCTGTTTCGATTATACCTTGTAAATCTCTTCAAAGCCTTTTCTCCCGGGAGTGGGAGTCGAACTCTCACCCCTACGATAGTTGAAATGGTTGTAAACGCATTCAGCTACGTCATGCCTGTTGTGAAGTCTTTCCCAATTGCCTTCTTTATGCATATTTTAATCTTTTACACATTGCATACTTCGTATGCAATTATGTGTTAAAGCTATGCTTGGTACGGCGGTTTTCAAAGAAACTTTGGTTTTTGTTGCTGTTTTCGTTCTATTTATAGAACTACAACGAATTAACCAATTTTGTCTGTTTGTATGATTTTTAATAATCGGGGATTGCCCATATTGCTTTTTTTTTTTTTTTAAATGTATGAAAACATTTATTTGAAGCAATTTTTTAATTTTATAATTTATTTAATAATTTGGGAAAAATTTAAACAACGTGACATCAGGACGGACAAGGCGACAGCTGTTTCGATTATACCTTGTAAATCTCTTCAAAGCCTTTTCTCCCGGGAGTGGGAGTCGAACTCTCACCCCTGCGATAGTTGAAATGGTTGTAAACGCATTCAGCTACGTCATGCCTGTTGTGAAGTCTTTCCCAATTGCCTTCTTTATGCATATTTTAATCTTTTACACATTGCATACTTCGTATGCAATTATGTGTTAAAGCTATGCTTGGTACGGCGGTTTTCAAAGAAACTTTGGTTTTTGTTGCTGTTTTCGTTCTATTTATAGAACTACAACGAATTAACCAATTTTGTCTGTTTGTATGATTTTTAATAATCGGGGATTGCCCATATTGCTTTTTTTTTTTTAAATGTATGAAAACATTTATTTGAAGCAATTTTTTAATTTTATAATTTATTTAATAATTTGGGAAAAATTTAAACAACGTGACATCAGGACGGACAAGGCGACAGCTGTTTCGATTATACCTTGTAAATCTCTTCAAAGCCTTTTCTCCCGGGAGTGGGAGTCGAACTCGCACCCCTACGATAGTTGAAATGGTTGTAAACGCATTCAGCTACGTCATGCCTGTTGTGAAGTCTTTCCCAATTGCCTTCTTTATGCATATTTTAATCTTTTACACATTGCATACTTCGTATGCAATTATGTGTTAAAGCTATGCTTGGTACGGCGGTTTTCAAAGAAACTTTGGTTTTTGTTGCTGTTTTCGTTCTATTTATAGAACTACAACGAATTAACCAATTTTGTCTGTTTGTATGATTTTTAATAATCGGGGATTGCCCATATTGCTTTTTTTTTTTTTTTAAATGTATGAAAACATTTATTTGAAGCAATTTTTTAATTTTATAATTTATTTAATAATTTGGGAAAAATTTAAACAACGTGACATCAGGACGGACAAGGCGACAGCTGTTTCGATTATACCTTGTAAATCTCTTCAAAGCCTTTTCTCCCGGGAGTGGGAGTCGAACTCGCACCCCTACGATAGTTGAAATGGTTGTAAACGCATTCAGCTACGTCATGCCTGTTGTGAAGTCTTTCCCAATTGCCTTCTTTATGCATATTTTAATCTTTTACACATTGCATACTTCGTATGCAATTATGTGTTAAAGCTATGCTTGGTACGGCGGTTTTCAAAGAAACTTTGGTTTTTGTTGCTGTTTTCGTTCTATTTATAGAACTACAACGAATTAACCAATTTTGTCTGTTTGTATGATTTTTAATAATCGGGGATTGCCCATATTGCTTTTTTTTTTTTTTTAAATGTATGAAAACATTTATTTGAAGCAATTTTTTAATTTTATAATTTATTTAATAATTTGGGAAAAATTTAAACAACGTGACATCAGGACGGACAAGGCGACAGCTGTTTCGATTATACCTTGTAAATCTCTTCAAAGCCTTTTCTCCCGGGAGTGGGAGTCGAACTCTCACCCCTACGATAGTTGAAATGGTTGTAAACGCATTCAGCTACGTCATGCCTGTTGTGAAGTCTTTCCCAATTGCCTTCTTTATGCATATTTTAATCTTTTACACATTGCATACTTCGTATGCAATTATGTGTTAAAGCTATGCTTGGTACGGCGGTTTTCAAAGAAACTTTGGTTTTTGTTGCTGTTTTCGTTCTATTTATAGAACTACAACGAATTAACCAATTTTGTCTGTTTGTATGATTTTTAATAATCGGGGATTGCCCATATTGCTTTTTTTTTTTTTTTAAATGTATGAAAACATTTATTTGAAGCAATTTTTTAATTTTATAATTTATTTAATAATTTGGGAAAAATTTAAACAACGTGACATCAGGACGGACAAGGCGACAGCTGTTTCGATTATACCTTGTAAATCTCTTCAAAGCCTTTTCTCCCGGGAGTGGGAGTCGAACTCGCACCCCTACGATAGTTGAAATGGTTGTAAACGCATTCAGCTACGTCATGCCTGTTGTGAAGTCTTTCCCAATTGCCTTCTTTATGCATATTTTAATCTTTTACACATTGCATACTTCGTATGCAATTATGTGTTAAAGCTATGCTTGGTACGGCGGTTTTCAAAGAAACTTTGGTTTTTGTTGCTGTTTTCGTTCTATTTATAGAACTACAACGAATTAACCAATTTTGTCTGTTTGTATGATTTTTAATAATCGGGGATTGCCCATATTGCTTTTTTTTTTTTTTTAAATGTATGAAAACATTTATTTGAAGCAATTTTTTAATTTTATAATTTATTTAATAATTTGGGAAAAATTTAAACAACGTGACATCAGGACGGACAAGGCGACAGCTGTTTCGATTATACCTTGTAAATCTCTTCAAAGCCTTTTCTCCCGGGAGTGGGAGTCGAACTCGCACCCCTACGATAGTTGAAATGGTTGTAAACGCATTCAGCTACGTCATGCCTGTTGTGAAGTCTTTCCCAATTGCCTTCTTTATGCATATTTTAATCTTTTACACATTGCATACTTCGTATGCAATTATGTGTTAAAGCTATGCTTGGTACGGCGGTTTTCAAAGAAACTTTGGTTTTTGTTGCTGTTTTCGTTCTATTTATAGAACTACAACGAATTAACCAATTTTGTCTGTTTGTATGATTTTTAATAATCGGGGATTGCCCATATTGCTTTTTTTTTTTTTTTAAATGTATGAAAACATTTATTTGAAGCAATTTTTTAATTTTATAATTTATTTAATAATTTGGGAAAAATTTAAACAACGTGACATCAGGACGGACAAGGCGACAGCTGTTTCGATTATACCTTGTAAATCTCTTCAAAGCCTTTTCTCCCGGGAGTGGGAGTCGAACTCGCACCCCTACGATAGTTGAAATGGTTGTAAACGCATTCAGCTACGTCATGCCTGTTGTGAAGTCTTTCCCAATTGCCTTCTTTATGCATATTTTAATCTTTTACACATTGCATACTTCGTATGCAATTATGTGTTAAAGCTATGCTTGGTACGGCGGTTTTCAAAGAAACTTTGGTTTTTGTTGCTGTTTTCGTTCTATTTATAGAACTACAACGAATTAACCAATTTTGTCTGTTTGTATGATTTTTAATAATCGGGGATTGCCCATATTGCTTTTTTTTTTTTAAATGTATGAAAACATTTATTTGAAGCAATTTTTTAATTTTATAATTTATTTAATAATTTGGGAAAAATTTAAACAACGTGACATCAGGACGGACAAGGCGAGTTCGACTCCCACTCCCGGGAGAAAAGGCTTTGAAGAGATTTACAAGGTATAATCGAAACAGCTGTCGCCTTGTCCGTCCTGATGTCACGTTGTTTAAATTTTTCCCAAATTATTAAATAAATTATAAAATTAAAAAATTGCTTCAAATAAATGTTTTCATACATTTAAAAAAAAAGCAATATGGGCAATCCCCGATTATTAAAAATCATACAAACAGACAAAATTGGTTAATTCGTTGTAGTTCTATAAATAGAACGAAAACAGCAACAAAAACCAAAGTTTCTTTGAAAACCGCCGTACCAAGCATAGCTTTAACACATAATTGCATACGAAGTATGCAATGTGTAAAAGATTAAAATATGCATAAAGAAGGCAATTGGGAAAGACTTCACAACAGGCATGACGTAGCTGAATGCGTTTACAACCATTTCAACTATCGTAGGGGTGCGAGTTCTACTCCCACTCCCGGGAGAAAAGGCTTTGAAGAGATTTACAAGGTATAATCGAAACAGCTGTCGCCTTGTCCGTCCTGATGTCACATTGTTTAAATTTTTCCCAAATTATTAAATAAATTATAAAATTAAAAAATTGCTTCAAATAAATGTTTTCATACATTTAAAAAAAAAAAAAAAAGCAATATGGGCAATCCCCGATTATTAAAAATCATACAAACAGACAAAATTGGTTAATTCGTTGTAGTTCTATAAATAGAACGAAAACAGCAACAAAAACCAAAGTTTCTTTGAAAACCGCCGTACCAAGCATAGCTTTAACACATAATTGCATACGAATTATGCAATGTGTAAAAGATTAAAATATGCATAAAGAAGGCAATTGGGAAAGACTTCACAACAGGCATGACGTAGCTGAATGCGTTTACAACCATTTCAACTATCGTAGGGGTGCGAGTTCGACTCCCACTCCCGGGAGAAAAGGCTTTGAAGAGATTTACAAGGTATAATCGAAACAGCTGTCGCCTTGTCCGTCCTGATGTCACGTTGTTTAAATTTTTCCCAAATTATTAAATAAATTATAAAATTAAAAAATTGCTTCAAATAAATGTTTTCATACATTTAAAAAAAAAAAGCAATATGGGCAATCCCCGATTATTAAAAATCATACAAACAGACAAAATTGGTTAATTCGTTGTAGTTCTATAAATAGAACGAAAACAGCAACAAAAACCAAAGTTTCTTTGAAAACCGCCGTACCAAGCATAGCTTTAACACATAATTGCATACGAAGTATGCAATGTGTAAAAGATTAAAATATGCATAAAGAAGGCAATTGGGAAAGACTTCACAACAGGCATGACGTAGCTGAATGCGTTTACAACCATTTCAACTATCGTAGGGGTGCGAGTTCGACTCCCACTCCCGGGAGAAAAGGCTTTGAAGAGATTTACAAGGTATAATCGAAACAGCTGTCGCCTTGTCCGTCCTGATGTCACGTTGTTTAAATTTTTCCCAAATTATTAAATTTAATTATTTATTTTATCGGCCCTAGCAGGCAAAGATTAGTGGGGTTTCTGGTTTTTTAATTAGCTATTTGGATTACTTTTTAGATATGATGTATCTGATATCTTTATTTTATTGTTTCCACACGCATTTATATTTTTGATAATTTTGCTGTTTTACTATAAAAGGTATAATTAGTAAATAAATACAAATACAAAATACAAAGTTAATGCAGACACCAACATTGCCCATCGATTTAAAACACAGCTGCTATGGTGGCTAGATCATGTTATGGGAACCCATCTATGAAAGCAGAAGAAAAGGGTGGTCCCCTCTTTAAGTGGATCAGGTGGAGAACGATTTAAATTACTTTGGTACGACCAATTTGCGCCAGTCGAAGAAGTAACTGGCACAGCTTGTTGGACGATCATGATCGTTTAAAAAGTTAAGCGGAAATTAAATATGAAAGCTTTAATACCTATCCTGTATTCATGGGTCAAAATTGTCCAAACAACATTTAACATTAAATATTTTTGCATAGCCCTCGTTTTATTTGATGAAGCTGTTTTACTTTAATAATTAATAACACTCAAGTTTAAAAACATTGATTTTGTTATTCTCTACTTTATCGGATACACTAGACAAAAAAGTGACACATACTGTAATTGTGGGTCAAAATTGCCCAATACGATAATGAGCAAGTGATCGCATTTCTGGATAGATCTGGAACTGCAAATCTTTCACTAACTCGTAAAATTATTTTTTGTTCGTAATTATCTGGAACTGCCAATCTTTCACTAACTCGTAAAATTATTTTGAGCTTTGCGGTTGTTGTTTTTGTACTAAAATAAGAGATAATAAATAGAAAAGTTTTCGGTAACTTAGGTTTATAATACAAGTATTTTCGAGTTTTTGAAACGATTTTTTATGGTGCGGTTGTGTGAAAACTGTAATTTGGATCACGAAATGTCAAATGATAATGCCAGTGAGGATGATGAAGATGAAATATCGGACGTGCGGTCATTTTATGACCCTAATTTTATTCGAGGGAACAGCCGAAGAAGGCGATATTTCGGACAATCAGCAAGAGTAGGAATTTTTCTATCAAAGGATGGTAAATATATGTGGTATAATAATTCAGTTCTAAGCAGATCTTGCAGATATTCTAAAGAAAATATTATAGTAAAAAATTTACAAAGCCGCAGTGTTACATGCGACAACTTTTTTACATCTCACGAGTTGGGCATTGAATTGTTGAGGCGTAAGCTAACCTTGGTTGAAAAAGTTCGAAACAATAAAACATTCTTTCCTGAAGAAATCACAAAAATAAAGAAGAAGAAAGATAATTATGCATATTTCTTCTTTGACAACAACAAAAAACTTCAGTCGTTGGATATGTGCCTAAAAAATCGGGAAGCATATTTGCTCAGTAAATTGCACATAATGTTGAAATCAATGACTATACTAAAAAGCATGAAAACATAGATTTTTATAACAAGACCAAGACTGGGGATGACACACTAGACCAAGTAATCAGGACATACACTTGCAAGCGTAGAACAAACCAAAGGCTCTATTTTGCAACATGCTGGATATAAGCGCCTACAATCACTATATAATTTTCAGAGAAATAGAGCCTGAATGGAATATAAATAAGAAATTTAGATGTCGTTATTACTAGAAGACTTAGGAAGTGGACTTGTTTCTCAGGAAATATCGCGCAGGACAACCTCTGCTCGCAGCAATCCAGCCAAAGCTGTTGTATGTTTTTAACGAGGTAGTTGCTACATGTGCCCAAACCGATCAGCCAGCACAAAATACAGCAACAATTGTTTCAGTTGTGAAAAATGTATTTGTAAGAATCACTCGGAGATGTCGATAAAATGCAATAATTGCTCAAAACTACTGAAATTATTTATTATATTCTTTTACAAATTAATTTTGTGTTTATTAAATAAAAGAACTGATTTCAAACTTAAACAATAATCTAAAGGTGTTTTTTTTTTATATTGGGCAAAATTTACCCATGAACGTCATATACGCTATGTTTGTGGAATACAGGATAAGGGTTAAGACATACCTATGTCAATAACTCATAAAACAGTTGGCTGAAAGCACTCAACATTATTAATATTCAATAAAATTTTTAATAATGATTTAGAAGATATCATTCTACCATTACGCAACAACGTACTTGTAGACGCATGTTGCTATACGTAAGATAGATATTTCAATTTGTATTGAATTTCACTTGCACCACTTGAACTTCGTTAATTTTTCGTAACTATTCGCAATTTGTTTTTTGAAGTGATAGTGCAACGATAAAATTTCTGTGTGTATACAAGTACATAGTTTATTCTTCAAGTGGATTTGAAAAGTTTTTGCTGCGTTAACGCTTCAATAATAATGGGCGTAAATTTTACAAGCGGCAACTTGTTCACCCGATTTTGGTTGTTTTGCACAATCTAATGTTTGATGTGTACACATGTGTATATGCATACTTATGCCTAGCTGCCTAACTTAACGGCCAAGTGATGCTGAGCGCACATCTGAGCATATATTTACTTTTCAGATCTTTTTAGCTATGTTGCTGTGTGTGTGTGCCACACCAATTCTAAGCTGTACAACTTTTTGGTCTTTTAAATGCCATTATGCGCAAGTTCCAGTTTGATCGCTGGCTGAAATGTTCATTCTAGAGAGGAAGGTGTGCAGGGGCACGCCACAGGGAGGTTCTATCTCCTCTGCTCTGGGTTGTGGTAGGCAACGAGCTTCTTGTACAGCTGGAAGCCAATGGTTGTCGGGTGGTTGCCTATGCAGATGACCTCGCTATCCTAGTCAGAGGCAAATTTCTGGGCACCCTGCGCGATGTTCTGCAGGGCTACCTGAATAATGTGGTTATGTGGGCTGAATCATGTGGATTGGCAGTCAACCCGGGAAAAGCGGAATTGGTTCTTTTTACAAGGAGATATAAAATGTCCGATTCCAGAGCTCCCTCGATTGGAGGGGTATCGTTGGTACTTTCTGATAGGGTTAATTATTTGGTGATTGTTTTGGACAAGAAACTGTCCTGCAGACCCAATGTGGAAGATTGGGCTAGGAAGATCGCGGTTGCCTTTTACTGCTACAGGGGGAGGGGGGCTATGGGGTGCTGGTCTGGTGGAAAGCATTGTACTGGCACAGCGAGCACCATGTTAGTGTCAGTGCAACGGGCGGCGCTGATCGGTATCAGTGGCACTCTCAGAATAACACCTACCATGGCACTGAATGTCCTGCTGAAAATACATCCAGTGGATATTGCGGGAAAGGCAGCCGCGGCCCGGTTGTTGGTCAGGCTTCGTGATATGGGGTGTGGGCTTTCTGACTTCGGACACTCTAGCCTTCTTACCAATTTCGACTTTATCCCTGACAGGACGGACTATTTTATGCCGATAACTGCTATACAACCTTCCTCGCTGTCACTCCCCCGAGAGAGGAGTGGGAAGAGGAATTTTCAGGGGCAGGGGACCAGTTATTTTGTTCCCGCATGGGTCGAAGTTAGACCGAAAAGTTGGTGGGGGGTCTTTTATCAAGAGCTAAATATAAGCCGCAAGTTTTAGTTGGCTGATCACTGCAATGTATTCCAAACGGAATGTGCTGAGATTAAGTATGTGGGAGTGCCTGACCTCGCTTGCGATTGCATCGAACTATTTTATAATTAAGATTATCTGGGTCCCGGCCATAGTGATATCCCGGGTAACTGTCAAGCGGTACAACTGAACCGAATGAAGATGGCTGTAGGGATTTCGGGATACCGCTGGCCACCTGTGGTTTGCTCCTCCATAGCTGGGCCTCGAATCAGCTCAGCAAACGTTGGGCGGACACCACCTCTTGCAGGGTAGCAAAATCTTTCTGGCCGAAAGTGGATGGCAGGAGGTTTGCCGAAAGGATTGGCTTCACTACGGCTCACCTGTAAATGGTCATTGGGGTTTTGGCAGGGCACAGTCCTCTGGGTATCCTTGCGGTACGTCTCAATATACTAGAAACTGCATCCTGCTGTAGCTGTATGGAGGATGATGAGGTGGAATCACCAAATCACTTTATGCTTGATTGCCCAGATTTTGCCAGAACTAGGCGAAAGTGTTTCGGTCGCGACTCACTTGGATCTCCCGAGGATTTATCCAAGGTTGAGATCGGTATCATTCGGAACTTTATCGTTGCTACTCAACGATTCCCTAAGTAGCTAGAACTACGTCACCGTTATTTCTGTTGTATGTGGTATCACAACGGACCTTCGTGTTGTCCAAGTGAGCTTTCCTTATCAGGGCAGCTACCACCTAACCTAACCTAACCTATTTTCACTTTCACATTTATATATGATACATGGTTTGCAGACTATGGGGGCGAGGGCAAGTAGGACGGCAACTTAGATATATATTTTCCCCCGGATGTTAATTTAGGTAAGATTAGGTGAAAGCTGCTCTGGTTGGGGAATGTCACTTGGACAGCATGAAGGTCAATTGTGGTACAACGTCAAATAACATAGCTATAGCTATTCAGAGAATCGTTGCATATATAGTTTCTAATGAGACCGATCTCAGTCCTGAAAAAATCCTCCGGAGCTCAAGGTGAGTCGCGACAGGTATTCTTTCGCCTAGTTCTGTCAAAAGCAGGGCAATCAAGCGTAAAGTGATTCGATGATTCTACCTCATCATCCAATGCAAATAGCCTTTGATAGATGAGCCTTAGTGAACCCAATCATTTCGGCAGAACTCATTCCATCCACTTCCGGTGAGAAAGATCTTGCTACAATGCAAAATGTGATGTCCGCCCAAGGCTTGCTGAGCTGAATTCGAACTCCCTGCAGCCATCTCCTTCCCGTTTATTTGTTCCGATGCAGGCTAAGACATCCGCTGGACAATTCGGAATATCACCATGGTCCGAGACCCAGATTATCTTAGTCAAAAAATAACTCGATGCAGTCGCAAGCGGGCTCAGTCACTCGCAAGCCGCCCTCTCTTAGTTGAACTCAATGCCCTAATAGTCGCTTGAATATAAGAGATGTTAAATTCCTGAGCGGTAGTAGCAATGGATAGAATTTCATCTACCACATTTTTAATCGCAGCAACTTTCACTTGGAAGACGCCGCTGCAGTGATCAGCCAGCTTAAACTGGCAGCTTACATTAAGCTCTAAACAAAAGACCCTGGATGCTAAGTATAAAAAATCATAACATATTGGGGATATGCAAATGTGAAGTCAAGAAATAGGAATATGAATAAGAATATCACTATACCTCCCCCGATACTCTCCGTCGGTATAACGTGTGGAACCATAAATCTTCCGGAGAGTTTTCTCTCGATCACTCCAATCTCTGTCCATGATTACGAGCCATACATCAAGATAGATACGATGAGCGACTTGCAGGGCGTGTGTTACTTTATTTTTCAATTGCCTACTCAGTCCAAAGTAGCACTTGCTGTCAAAAGTTATTCTCCGCGTTATTTCTAGGCTCACAATCCTCATCAGACTCGAATATGTATCCGTCAAAAGTGACGTGGCTGCCAAGGCACGAATGCAAAAGCAATACTTACTTTCTGATGCCTCTTTATCTAATCCAGAGAAGAAAGAACTTAGAACGTACAAGCAATTTATTTCCGACTTTCAAGGGCTGATTTGTAGTGAAAAAAAATATGGTGAGTGTCGACTCTTTTACAGTGGGTCGATCTCAGGATTTGGCGCATTGTGAGACTGGGCCGATAGTAGATTCACCAGGTCTCAAACAGCACTGATTAGGTCCGGCCAGTTCTTTGCTTTCTGGCCTCAATATTTGCAAAGTACGCTCGGTAGAGCATTATTGCGAAGAGCACACTTAAGTTCCAATCTGGAGGTATGTCCTCATCCGACTTTGTATTGCTACCGAGTTCATTCATGTTCTATATCAACTCTTTGCCTCCACGTTTGAGCAGCTCGGCGGGTAGTCCGTTACTACCCGCAGCCTTGTTATTGTTTTCCACGTATAATCCCATTCCCATTTCATCATAATTGAATACCGGAAAGTGTTTTCCATCATAAGCGAATAAAATGTCGGGTTCGTCTTCTCCCTCGCTAGCTAGTAATGAGGAGAAATGTTCCCTTCTCAATTAAAGCATACTCTTTACGTCAGTTACCAGGTCACCATTGTCATTCCTGCAGAAATTTCCACCGGCCTTGAAAACTTCTATCTTCTGGCGCATGTCTTGGTAGAATTTTGGAGCGTCCATTTTCCAGAGGCAGCTGTTTCAGCGGACCAGTTGGACACATTTGGTTTTAGCAGTGGCGATACGTTTTGAGAGGGAAATACGCTCCTACTGTTCAGTCACGTCGTGAGCTCGAATATTGATCTTTGTTTCGTGAGCAGCTTTTCATCGAAAATATTCTTTCTGTTACGTTCATATCTTGGCTTCCACAAGGTCCTAGTCGAAATTTAGGATAGGAATGGAAATTGGAATAGGAATTGGAATTGAAAAAGGAATAGGAATATGAGTAAGAATAATCCTATCCCTATTCCTAAGAATTGGAAAATAAATAGGAATAGTGATAGGAATAGGATTACGAAAAGGAATAGGAATAAGAATAAGAACAGGAATAGGAAAAGTAATAGGATTAGGCCTAGCAATAGGATTAGCAAATGGAATAGGAAGAGCATTAAAAAAACGAATAGGAATGGAATAGTAATATTAATAGGAACAGGTATAGGAGAGGGAATAGAAATAGGGATAGGAATACGATTGGGAATAGGAACAGGAATGGAAATCGGAATAGAAATGGAAATGAAAACAAGTAAGGAAGGCTAAGTTCGGGTGTAACCGAACATAACATACTCAGTTGAGAGCTATGGAGACAAAATAAGGAAAATCAATCTGGGGTAACCCTGGAATGTGGTTGTATAACATGTGTATCAAATGAAAGGTATTAAAGAGTATTTTAAGAGAGAGTAGGCCATAGTTCTATGGATGAACGCCATTTAGGGATATCGCCATAAAGGTAGACCAGGGCTGACTCTAGAATTTGTTTGTACGATATGGGTATCAAATGAAAGGTGTTACTGAGCATTTTAAGAGGGATGGGCCTTAGGTCTATCGGTGGACGCCTTTTCGAGATGTCCCCATTAAGGTGGACCAGTGGTGATTCTATAATGTGTTTGTACGATATGGGTATCAAATGAAAGCTGTTAATGAGTATTTTGAAAAGGAGTGATCCTTAGTTCCATAGGTGGACGCCGTTTCGAGATATCGCCATAAAGGTGGACCAGGGGTGTCTCTAGAATGTGTTTGTACGATATGGGAATCAAATGAAAGGTGTTACTGAGCATTTTAAGAGGGAGTGGGCATTAGGTCTATAGGTGGACGCCTTTTCGAGATATCGCCATTAGGGTGGGCCATGGGTGACTCTAGAATGTTTGTACGGTATGGGTATCAAACGAAAGGTGTTACTGAGCATTTTAAGAGGGAGTGGGCATGAGGTCTATAGGTGGACGTCTTTTCGAGATATCGTCATTAGGGTGGGCCAGGGGTGACTCTAGAATGTGTTTGTACGATATGTGCATCAAACGAAAGGTGTTACTGAGCATTTTAAGAGGGAGTGGGCATTAGGTCTATAGGTGGACGCCCTTTCGAGATATCGCCATTAGGGTGGGCCAGGGGTGACTCTAGAATGTTTGTACGATATGGGTATCAAACGAAATGTGTTACTGAGCATTTTAAGAGGGAGTGGGCATGAGGTCTATAGGTGGACGCCTTTTCGAGATATCGTCATTAGGGTGGGCCAGGGGTGACTCTAGAATGTGTTTGTGCGATATGTGCATCAAACGAAAGGTGTTACTGAGCATTTTAAGAGGGAGTGGGCATTAGGTCTATAGGTGGACGCCCTTTCGAGATATCGCCATTAGGGTGGGCCAGGGGTGACTCTAGAATGTGTTTGTACGATATGGGTATCAAATGAAAGGTGGTAAGGAGTATTTTAAAAGGGAGTAATCCTTAGTTCTATAGGTGGACGCCTTTTCGAGATATCGCCATAAAGGTGGACTAAGGGTGACTCTAGAATGTTTGTACGATATGGGTATCAAACGAAAGGTGTTACTGAGCATTTTAAGAGGGAGTGGGCATTAGGTCTATAGGTGGACGCCTTTTCGAGATATCGTCATTAGGGTGGGCCAGGGGTGACTCTAGAATGTGTTTGTGCGATATGTGCATCAAACGAAAGGTGTTACTGAGCATTTTAAGAGGGAGTGGGCATTAGGTCTATAGGTGGACGCCCTTTCGAGATATCGCCATTAGGGTGGGCCAGGGGTGACTCTAGAATGTGTTTGTACGATATGGGTATCAAATGAAAGGTGGTAAGGAGTATTTTAAAAGGGAGTAATCCTTAGTTCTATAGGTGGACGCCTTTTCGAGATATCGCCATAAAGGTGGACTAAGGGTGACTCTAGAATGTTTGTACGATATGGGTATCAAACGAAAGGTGTTACTGAGCATTTTAAGAGGGAGTGGGCATTAGGTCTATAGGTGGACGCCTTTTCGAGATATCGCCATTAGGGTGGGCCAGGGTGACTCTAGAATGTGTTTGTACGATATGGGTATCAAATGAAAGGTGGTATAGAGTATTTTAAAAGGGAGTAATCCTTAGTTCTATAGGTGGACGCCTTTTCGAGATATCGCCATAAAGCTAGACCAAGGGTGACTCTAGAATATTTGTACGGTATGGGTATCAAACGAAAGGTTTTACTGAGCATTTTAAGAGGGAGTGGGCATTAGGTCTATAGGTGGACGCCTTTTCGAGATATCGCCATTAGGGTGGGCCAGGGTGACTCTAGAATGTGTTTGTACGATATGGGTATCAAATGAAAGGTGGTAATGAGTATTTTAAAAGGGAGTAATCCTTAGTTCTATAGGTGGACGCCTTTTCGAGATATCGCCATTAGGGTGGGCCAGGTGTGACTCTAGAATGTTTGTACGATATGGGTATCAAACGAAAGGTGTTACGGAGCATTTTAAGAGGAAGTGGGCATTAGGTCTATAGGTGGACGCCTTTTCGAGATATCGCCATTAGGGTGGGACAGGGGTGACTCTAGAATGTTTGTACGATATGGGTATCAAACGAAAGGTGATACTGAGCATTTTAAGAGGGAGTGGACATTAGGTCTATAGGTGGACGCCTTTTCGAGATATCGCCATTAGGGTGGGCCAGGGGTGACTCTAGAATGTTTGTACGATATGGGTATCAAACGAAAGGTGTTACTGAGCCTTTTAAGAGGGAGTGGACATTAGGTCTATAGGTGGACGCCTTTTCGAGATATCGCCATTAGGGTGGGCCAGGGTGACTCTAGAATGTGTTTGTACGATATGGGTATCAAATGAAAGGTGGTAATGAGTATTTTAAAAGGGAGTAATCCTTAGTTCTATAGGTGGACGCCTTTTCGAAATATCGCCATTAGGGTGGGCCAGGTGTGACTCTAGATTGTTTGTACGATATGGGTATCAAACGAAAGCTGTTACTGAGCATTTTAAGAGGGAGTGGGCATTAGGTCTATAGGTGGACGCCTTTTCGAGATATCGCCATTAGGGTGGGCCAGGGGTGACTCTAGAATGTTTGTACGATATGGGTATCAAACGAAAGGTGTTACTGAGCATTTTAAGAGGGAGTGGGCATTAGGTCTATAGGTGGACGCCTTTTCGAGATATCGCCATTAGGGTGGGACAGGGGTGACTCTGGTATGTTTTTGTACGATATGGATATCAAATTAAAGGTATTAATGAGGGTTTTAAAAGCGAGTGGCCCTTAGATGTATATGTGAAGGCGTTCTCGCGATATCGACCAAAATGTGGACCAGGTGATCCAGAAAATCATCTGTCGGGTACTGCTAATTTATTTATATATGCAATACCACTAACAGTATTCCTGCCAAGATTCGAAGGGCTGTTGATTTCGCCTTGTAGAACTTTTTCATTTTCTTCTACTTAATATGGTAGGTGTCACACCCATTTTACAAAGTTTTTTCCAAAGTTATATTTTGCGTCAATAAACCAATCCAGTTACCATGTTTCATCACTTTTTTCGTATTTGGTATAGAATTATGGCATTTTTTTCATTTTTCGTAATTTTCGATATCGATAAAGTGGGCGTGGTTATGGTCAGATTTCGCCCATTTTTTATACCAAGAAAAAGTGAGCTCAGGTAAATACGTGGGCTAAGTTTAGTAAAGATATATCGGATTTTGCTCAAGTTATTGTGTTAATGGCCGAGCGGAAGGAAAGACGGTGGACTGTGTATAAAAACTGAGCGTGGCTTCCACCGATTTCGCCCATTTTCACAGAGAACAGTTATAGAATCTATGCTCCTACCAAATTTGAGAAGGATTGGTAAATTTTTGTTCGACTTATGGCAATAAAAGTATTCTAGACAAACTAAATGAAAATGGGCGGAGCCACGCCCATTTTGAAAGTTTCTTTTATTTTTGTATTTTGTTGCATCATATCATTACTGGAGTTGAATTTTGACTTAATTTACTTATATACAGTAAAGATATTAAATTTTTTGTTAAAATTTGAATTTAAAAAAATTTTTTTTTTAAAAGTGGGCGTGTTCTTCATCCAATTTTGCTAATTGCAATAAGTGCAATTTAGCACATATAGAGTAACAGTAGTAACGTTCCTGCCAAATTTCATCATGATATCTTCAACGACTGCCAAATTACAGCTTGCAAAACTTTTAAATTACCTTCTTGTAAAAGTGGGCGGTGCCACGCCCATTGTCCAAAATCTTACTAATTTTCTATTCTGCGTCATAACGTCAACCCAACTACCAAGTTTCGATATCGTTCATTTTAAATAGCGATCTGAGATGAGTGCTCAGGAACCTACATACCAAATTTCACCAAGATACCTCAAAATTTACTCAAGTTATCGTGTTAACGGACGGACGGACGGACGGACATGGCTCAATCAAATTTTTTTTCGATCCTGATTATTTTGATATATGGAAGTCTATATCTATCTCGATTCCTTTATATATGTACAACCAACCGTTATCCAATCAAACTTAATATACTCTGTGAGCTCTGCTCAACTGAGTATAATAATAATGGGAATAGGAATATGAATATAAATAGGAATAGGATTGGGAATAGAAAAAAGGATAGGGATGGCAATGGGAATATGGGTTGAAATGTGAGCAGAAAAAGGAATAGGAAAAGGTATAGATATAGAAATAGGAACAGAAAATTTACTAAGATGAAGCAAAAAGGCAAAAACTTATAAAATCAAAAAATTATTTCGTCCCTTTTGACATTTTCTATTGAAACCTGCTTACGCCTCTGCTTAATAGCATAAACACACACATATATATATTTGAGTGGATCTATATATGCGTTTGTATTCGGACTCAATCTTAAACAACTGCCTTTGCTTGCAACATGCTTGTAATTGAATAAAACAACAATAACGGAATGAAAATTGAGACTTAGTTGCAAAAAGTTTTACGTTTTCCAAATGACGGCTGGATTATAATTGTTGTTGGTATTACTTTTACTATACTTGAAGCTTTAACTGTTGAGTGAATGAACATAAGAGGCTTTACGAAAGAAGGAGCGGACCATTTGTTGTTGCCCAGACATATAACCATTTACTTTTATACTGAACAGGGCTCTTGAAATTCCAAATGGGCAATGTAGCGGGGGGAAGAGTGCTACGACCGAACGAAGTGGAGCATGTAGTTGTAGGATAAGCTCAGTGTTGACAACTTTCTTCGCTATATTTGGACTGAAGAAAATCGAATGCGTGCAACTTGCCCTTCGTGTGAAGGAATTGAATAACTGGCCAAAATATAGTGAATGGGTAAGAGGAAAGCTTGAAAGTTTGAAAAGAGAGGCGTTTGGACCAATCAGATATTAGCAAGCAAAGCATGATGGGCACTTTTCGCATGTGCTTTAAATTAGGAAAGCAAAATAAACAAAACAAAGTTACGAAATGTAGCAAAAATTTGTAATTTCGATAAAAGTTTTGCGCATACTTGTTTAATTTCGGTTCTAAAAGCGATGGGAATATGTCTTTGGTCATTGGGGTAGTCGAAAATTATCTAGATTGTACAAAAGTGTAGGTTTAGTGAAGTAGGCAATGTATTATCATTGAATATTTTCATCCCCAAATTTTCGATCTCGAAAATTAAAAAAAAATAAAAAAAAAACGATATTTCAAAACCCAAAGGCCAATAAGAATAAGAAATTATTAAAAATGTTGCTAAATGGGCATGGCACCGATCAAATTTAATAGAAAAACATTTGAAAGTTTCAGATGCCGAGATCAAATGCCATTGATGATAGGTGATGAAATTTGTCATGTAAGTTTTTCTTTCCTTTGTATAATCGCCAAGTTAGTATACCATTAAGGCCTGGCGTCTTAAACTAAGAATAAGTCTACATCGCTCAATGCCTTGGAGCAGCTTGAGCGAAGACCATACGGCCATTGTAGTATAGCATAACCAATTATATCCCACAAGCTCCCCGATCACTGTAGTGCTTTTCAGGCGGAAATACAAGCCAAAACCAAAGCAGTAGAAAGACTGGAAAAAAATTACTTAAACTTAACCCACGTCAACTTCTATATTGACATCCAAGGAGCAATTAGGGAAATAATCTCGCATACCACAACATGTTACAGTGTAAGAGTGTAAGTGATCCCTGAAAAAAATCGCAATAGGGAGCAGCATCCACCTTTATTGGTTTTCAGGGAATAAGGGAACAGATGGGAATGAAAAAGTGGATGAACTAGCTGGGTAAGGGCGCACCCCTGAAAACTTGTACCGCGGACTTCACAGTCAGATTGGGCAATAATAAAATAAGGGCACTCGATCTACCAAGCAGGAAAGGTGTGGAACCAAGCGCGAGGGTGTTAAGTAACGATGCTCATGTGTAGGTCTTAAAACCAAATTTTCTCTTATACTTAAAACTAAAGGTATGTACGCTGATGACGAGTATTCTGACGGGACACTGTCTTCTTGCATCACATGCTTTTAAATTAAGCCCATTGCCTGCGCTTTCCAGCCTAAAGGAGTGATACAGCTTTCAAAAGTAAAAGAAGGAAGCAATATAGGTTCTAAAAATCTTCAGTAATTTTTGCTAAGAAGACCTAGCTATTTTATTACGTAGGTCGTAGTGTTTGATAGGGTTTTTCAATATTAACTCATTCAGTCTATGCGAAGTCCTCACGTAACGGCCAGTTTAACCTAACCTTATGGGGCTCTATATTCAGATGCAGCATACAGAAGGCCTTTATAAAATTATAGGCTGATATCTGGGTCTTAAATTTGACGGCTTGTGTTAAACGTCATCTAAATAATTTCCTTCCCATTCGCTCTCCTCACACTTATTATCTCATATCTTGCCTCTCTCCTTTCTCCCTTTTTGTCTTACCTTTTCTTCATTTCTTTCTTTGACTATGCTTGTTGTTATTCTGTAGTGGCACTCCCCCTAATGCACCGCCTTCTGCTAGTAGCAAGCCATTTTTTTCGAACTCTCTCTGTGTGCGCAAACTTTTCAAACGATTCAAAATGACTTGTTATTAATAAGGAAAATTTTCCATTAGATAGATCATTGGAAGCACGACCTACTATAATGGAAGCTTTTACCGCAAATACTTTGTATGAAAAAATATAATTCCCTTATTTGCATAAGCCCGCCACTTTGATCAGTGGGTAATACCAGCCGCCCACTACTATTTGTTCGGAGACTGAACGTTAAGACACTTAGTTTCTACTCCCTTCTTCTCGCAGACACAGATGTGTCCACCCCCATAGTAACGGGGCTAGGACACGAATAAAGAACCTGAGTATACTACCAACGATTAGCCGGGTATCGAAAACACACATCCTATTCAATCCGCCAATCCATCGGTGCGATTCCACCAACCAACGGTTCTTTGGAATCGTTTCGTCATCACTGATTCACCGGCATCCACTAAGACACCGATTCGTTGCCTAGAATACATCCACCGATTCGTATACTGCGAATGGCCGGACATCGATATCACTAACCAACTTGAAAACAGATCAAGCATTTCGTCATCTTCGTTTTCCCAATTCACTAAACCTTTCCACCGACATCCAGAAGTTACATTTGAACCAAATACCACCAACAAAATAACGTGCACTCATTTTGAATGGAAATAGGTGCCTTCTTGACTCTGTATTGACTGAGTGCTACCCCAGTCTTCGACGTAACCCACCTTACAAACATACATATGCACATGCATATAATGTGACTTAGTTCGTGAGTTATCCCTATTTGCCAAGTTTCTGGAAAAAAAGTTTTTAGCATGCCACATGCAACATATGGCGGCCTTACATTCATACATTCAATCCTAAATAAGCATTCGTATCATCGAATGCGCCTATCATCATCACCGTTTTCACTTCAATATAAAGTTACGAACTTTCGATTACTTTTTGTTTTGCGAGCGGTACGATGTGAAGCAAAAAAAAAAAAAAATTGAAAACAGAAACAAAAAACTGAAACAAAGTTTTCTTGTTGCATGTTTTTCCGTCGTTTTGCCACAGGTGAGAGCTTTCGGCAGCATGTGCGTGTTAAGATTTCTTTACTGAAAAGCGATTTACGACTCTTTTATTACTTTTTCGTTTTAATTCGCACTTCTCTGCACCAACTTTCTCTTAGACTCGAAGTGCTGCGATTTCATTATTTCCATTTGATAAGCCTAAATTGCTGCCGTTAAGTAACTGCTGCTACAAGTGCTACTTGTCAAGTAGCGAATTGTTACTTTTTAAAAGGCTAATATTTTTTCTTATTTGTGTGTATTGCTGTGAGCAACATTCGAACTTTTAGACTTTGGTGTGCAATTATCACAACACCGACTTCAAGTGAACGACTTCAAGTTTGGCTCTTCAATGACGCACTCGTTATGTAGATTAAATGTCTAAATGTGGCGTGTAATTGGTGTGAATAAACAAAAGCAAACATGCAAGTGGATCACATACACTCATACATATATACATCAGATCACAAAAGGAAAAAGTTGGAAAAACGAATTGGTCTGAGAGTGAATGTGAAAATGAAAAGTGGCAACAAACTTAGCCATTAAGACCTATATTAAGCAATTGTGTAGTGTGAGAGAAAAAAGTATTAAATGTAATCAGTATGTGAAATGGTATGGGAGCGAAATGTAGGTAGTTAAGAGGCAGGACAAGAAGCAAAATCACATAAATAACAATTGAGATTGTTTTACTTTGCCACCCAGTATTTAAGCTGCCCAAACATCGAAAACGCTTAAGCCACCATAAAAATTACTCACTCCATTCGCGTTTCTAATTTAATGTGACATTTAGAGAGCGTTAATAGAAATTTATGGTTTGTTTGTGTTTACTTTTTTTGGCAGGTATAAGAACATATTTAGACATGGGAATGTGATAAAAGGGGAGGATTTAAAATTAAAAAATAACTAAGAGAACCCAAAAGTGGGTATATCTGTTTTGATTTTAATGTAATGCGATTAAAATTGCCCTTAAGAAGATACGAGATTTTCTCAAGTTGCGTGGAAATGGTGACGGTAATTTCTTTGTTTAACGTTTTGTTGCTTTAAAGTTGAAAAATTTAATAAAAATAAGTGAAAAGTATTAAGTGCCAAGTTAAGTAATTGAAAATATGAGAAGATAATATATTTAACTTAACCTGTTGAGTTAACCAAGGATAAAGTTTTCAAGGCATAGAAAACTACTAAGCAGTTTGTATTCGTACAGCCGTACAGCAGTATAGCGCTATTAATTATAGGGAGAACGGTCTACACGGTTCTGTGCCTGAGCTTCGAAAGTGCTATTGAGCCCAACATAGAGGCGGAGGGTTTACGAAAGTGTGCATTGGTGAGACGTCGCTCAGGCCGGAGCATCCATCTGTACTTGGTTTGCTGCAATCATGCACAATTCTGCGTGGGCAGGAGGCTATAGGGTGCTAAGATTATATCCACGGCAGATATGCCTGTCGTAAAAGGAACTCTAATACCTAAATGACGCTAGGGATTGTGTAGCGCAACCTTTTCAAGACGTGGGTTGCTGGCGCTTCTCCAATTAAATTTTCCACCTGTGTCGAATTGTGTTTCTTTAGCAAACGAAGCGACCCCAGCTCCTCATTAAACTAGGGGGTGTGGGCGAGTTAGCCTATAAGGTTCAATGTGATCATATAAAATCGTTCCTGGAATGGTACAGCTTGTACCTTAATGGTACTTGCTATTAGAATGTGCCGGATAACAAAAGAGGCGATACAAATGATTGAGACGAGTTTCTATTTTTTTTTTTTTTAATATTGCAAAGCAACATGCAGATCACCAAGAAGGGTATTGTCCCTACATATATTTTTCCAGAATTCAGCAAGACCATACGGTTATAATAGTATAAATTCAAATATTTTACGGACAGACTACCTGGCTACGTATCTGCACTTCAAAGGATCTCTTGGAGCCACAATATCGGGATAGGTAGAAATAACCTAACTAGTTATTGTTTGACCGCTGTTATTATGTGTCCCTTGGGGGACTGCACTGTGCATTGAGGGATCTCTTCGCATCTGGGACTGATGGCTATATTCCATGCTTCGTGTTCTGTCTTAGTTATTTGGCAGTCGTGAAGTTCCGCTTTGAATTGCTATAAGCTGACGTGAGTACGACATACTCACGAAGTTCCACGTGGAAACGTACTGGTGTGAGTCTAAAAAAGTGATGATTTTAATTTACACTTATATTAAATTTAAATCATAACACAAATAACTTTGCCAGAAAAAATAATTTGCGCATTTATGAGAAGATCTTTGTCGACTTATTATCGATAGCCAATTATTTGTGTAAAGTTACAGATGTGACACCAATTTTATATTGCAGTTTTATTGGAATCTGATTCACAACAAACGGATGAGTTGTCAGTACGCAAATCGATAATACGCCGATAAAAAATTAACAACAAATCGATAACAAATTTAATAAAAAATCGACCCGCTTTCGATAATATATCTAATAGACCTATATATTTTGTGCGACTCGTAACGGATTAAGATGAATTTTCAACGATAAATTTTTTGATGCAGAAATACACTCGGAGTGCTTGCAAAACCACTACCGTTTGCAAAAACTCTTTTCTAACTGAAAATACCCAAAAATCAATCAAAATTCGACCAACTTTATTGATATTCCATCAGCACTTAAGTCGTCTCTTTGATAGCAAACGTTGTATAGCCTCTTACGGAAAACGATATTTGATTCTACATAACTAGTTTGTTTTAAATCATTTAACGTTCGTGACGTTTCTCCTTAGATATATCTTTAAAATATTTGTAAGAGCACAAAACTGGGCTCATATTATTCCATTTTGTTCAAACTTAATTTTCCTTACTTGTTTTCTACTAAGTTCAGTACATACGATCTAGTTTTAGAAAAAAGTTTCTTCTATTTTGGTAAAAATTCTGAAGTACTCACTTGGATCGTGTATACTCCATACCTTTTACTGATAATGAGTACTAGCAACGATACTTTGATCCGGGTATTATAAATGAGTACCGGTGTCGATACTTTTTCTAAAAGTTCTATCACTAATCATCCACTCTCTTTCCACCCTGTTGTTGTTGTAGCGATAAGGAAACTCTCCAAAGGCCTTGGGGAGTGTTATCGATGTTGATGGTCCTTTTCCGGATGCAGATCCGGCACGTTCCGGTACCAAGCCCGACCATGTCGGGAACGATTTCTTATGACCACGTGCGACCTTCTAGGCCATCGGGTTCTTCTACCCCCTAGATCCGTTAGAAGTTCGGAGTCGCCAGAGCCTCTATTTATTATAAACGTTAAATAGAAAACTCGCTGCTCAAGCAATTTTAGACCAAATTGCCTTAATCTTGCTATGCGAACATGCTATGCAATATAAAACAAGTAAGGAAAGCTAATTTCGGGTGTAACCGAACATTATATACTCAGTTGAGAGCTTTGGAGACAAAATAAGGGAAAATAACCATTTAGCAAAAAGAACCTAGGGTAACCCTGGAATGTATTTGTATGACATGTGTATCAAATGAAAGGTGTTAATGATTATTTTAAACGTAGTGGGCTTTAGTTCTATAGGTGGACGCCTTTTCGAGATATCGCAATAAGGGTGGACCAGGGGTGACTCCAGAATATGTCTGTACGATATGGGTATCAAATTAAAAGTATTAATGAGGGTTTTAAAAGAGAGTGGCCCTTAGTTGTATATTTGAAGGCGTTTTCGAGATATCGACCAAAACGTGGATCAGGGTGACCCAGAACAGCATCTGTCGGGTACCGCTAATTTATTTATATATGTCATACCACGAACAGTATTCCTGCCAAAAGTCCAAGGGCTTTTGATTTCGCCCTACAGAACTTTTTAATTTTCTTCAATTTAATATGGTAGGTGTCACACCCATTTTACAAAGTTTTTTCTAAAGTTATATTTTGCGTCAAAAACCCATCCAATTACCATGTTTCATCTCTTTTTTCATATTTGGTACAGAATTATGGCATTTTTTCATTTTTCGTAATTTTCGATATCGGAAAAGTGGGCGTGGTCATATCCGGATTTCGGCCATATTTTATACCAAGATAAAGTGACTTCAGATAAGTTCGTGAACTAAGTTTAGTTAAGATATGTCGTTTTTTGCGCAAGTTATCGTGTTAACGGCCGAGCGGAAGGACAGACGGTCGACTGTGTATAAAAACTGGGCGTGGCTTCAACCGATTTCGGCCTTTTTCACAGAAAACAGTTATCGTCATAGAATCTATATTCCTGCCAAATTTCACAAGGATTGGGTAATTTTTGTTCGACTTATGGTATTAAAAGTGTTCTAGACGAATTAAATGAAAAAGGGCGGAGTTACGCCTATTTTGAAATTTTCTTTTATCTTTGTATTTTGTTCACCATATCATTACTGGTGTCGAATGTTGACATAATTTACTCTTATACTGTAAAGATATTAAATTTTTTGTTAAAATTTGACTTAAAAAAATTTTTTTTTTTAAAGTGGGCGTGTTCGTCATCCGATTTCGCTAATTTTTATAAAGCATACATATAGTAACACAAGTAACGTTCCTGCCAAATTTCATCATGATATCATCAACTACTGCCAAATTACAGCTTGCAAAACTTCTAAATTCCCTTCTTTTAAAAGTGGGCGGTGCCACGACCGTTGCCCAAAATTTTTCTAATTTTCTATTTTGCGTCATAAGGTCCACACACCTACCAAGGTTTATCACATTATCCGTCTATGGTAATGAATTATCGCACTTTTTCGGTTTTTCGAAATTTTCCATATCGAAAAAGTGGGCGTGGTTGTAGTCCGATTTCGTTCATTTTAAATAGTGATCTGAGATGAGCGCCCAGGATGAGAACCCACCTACATACCAATTTTCATCAAAGTACCTCAAAATTTACTCAAGTTATCGTGTTTAAAGACGGACGGACAGACAGACGGACGGACGGACGGACGGGCATGGATAAATGAATTTCTTTCTCCACCCAGATCATTTTGATATATAAAAGTCTATATCTATCTCGATTAGTTTATGCCGTTACGGATTACCGTTATGCGAACAAAGTTAATATACTCTGTGAGCTCTGCTCAGCTGAGTATAACAAACCAATAAACATACAACGAAGAATGTTGAATGAACACTGCGTGCAAGGCAAGCAGCAAGAAAAGCATCTGGAGTGAAATATGTAACAGACGGCAAAGAAATATGACTGTAAAAGCTATTAGTGGTAGTGTGAGTCCATTTTGTGTGCAAGCATTTCATGTGTGAAATGATCTTCGTTTAGTTTACGCATATACACACACACATAGATACAATCACAAACACTTGCATATTTTACCATTTTCCGCATTGTTGAATCACAAAAGCCAACGCATAATACAAAGCTATTATTGTTGTTTTTGTCGTGCACACTTAGTCAAAGAGAGATTCTTCGTATGAACGCTTTTGGCGATTCAAGTTAACCATTGACTTTTGTTCAGTTTTGGAAGGCGGAATGAAATAAATGCAAGTTCTTATTGTTAATGTATAGCACATTTTAAAATACTTATTATTTAGAGCTTTTGCTGTTTGAAGAACTTTCATGCAACTGGAATAAAAAAATAATATTGAAATTTAGTTTATATAAACAGGCTTTTTAAAACATGACTTCAGTATCACAATTTGTAACGCAGGCTCTGCGCCGGCTGTTTTAATTTTGGAGGTGCAATAGCAATAGAAATTGTGCTTTTGTTAAAAAATTTGTTAATGCTAATCGTACAATATATATTTCTATTCTATTTCATATTGCAGATAAATCAAACTAAACATAAGATATTTTAACTAATAATTCGTATTCTAATTTACTTGCAGCATAAACTTCAAAACTTAAAAAATAAAATTCAAAAGTGTCATTATCCAACAATCACCTATCTCCATTAAGTAAAAGTGTTGTACCACATTTCTGCGTAACATTTCGTTAAGGTGAGTTCATCCAAAAAATCGATCATTAAGATTATATAAATTGCGGGCGAACCACAAAATTAGCACATTTCTTTACAAGCGAAAATTGTACAAAATTTCTATCATAAAAGCAGAAGCATACCTTTATAAAGGCTTGGTATCGAATGCTGAACTTTTTTAACACCTCCTCTAATTCAACACGTGATACGATGGAAAGCTCACGCTGACTGCACTAATGAACGTTTGGTTCACTGCGAACAAACACGCAACCTGTTTTGTTTTTGAAAAGACACTATTCGCCTAATAGAATAAGTTTTTGTTCAGGAAGAGGTATAAGGTTTCGAATTAGACAAGACCGGAGGCAGGAGAGGTATTATTATTATTATTATTATTAGGCCCGGAAGCATTGCGACCTTTGTGTAGATCTTTTGTGCATGAACTTTCAGCTTATTTTGTATGTGGAGGCTTTTAATGTATATAAGTACCTCTTCAAACCAGCACCAACCCTAGCAACAACATCAGCTTTGAAATCCAGCGAAGAATAACTTGCCAATAAATCCTACTTTGGACTAGGTAGGCAATTGAAAAGTAAACTCCTCTCTCGGCAAACGAAAATCATACTCTACAAGTCACTTATCGTTCCTGTCCTGCTATATGGTGCAGAAAAATGGCCCATGACAACATCAGATGAAACGGCTCTGGGAGTGTTCGAGAGAAAAGTTTTTCGATGGTGATGGCGAGTACCGAAGAAGATTTAACGATGAGCTGTACGAGCTGTAGGCAGATATCAACATAGTCCAGTGAATTAAAACGCAGCAGCTTGGTGGAAAAATAAACAAATATAAGGCACTATAATCTCGGAAAAGATTTAAGGCCGAGCTTTTCTTCTGTAATTGCAAAAAAATTCTGCTTGAAAAAAATTGTGCTTTTTTAAAATTCTGCTTTTTCAAAATTCTGCATGCTAGGCCGAAGGCCGCCCTCGCAGAAGGGTATACTACGCAGAAGGAAATCACCGTGGCGGTAGCCAAGGTTATACCACACACCCGGACTTGGGATGGCGTAACCCAGGGTTATTTTTTATAAGCGCGGCCGAAGGCCGCCTATGCAGAAAGCTGTTCTACGCAGAATTACTGCGCATGGCACAGCCGGTGTTGGATCGGCTTTTTTCAGAATATTGACTTCCATAATATTGATTTCCGGTGTTTCGAATTCCGGAATTATGAATGCAGAATTTCCAAAAAAGCAGAATTTTGACTTCCGGAATTTTTAAAGCAGAATTTTAGAAAGCAGAATTTTAAAACAGCAGAATTTTGTTTTTAGAATTTTGTACATACAGAATTACGACACCAACCCTTCCCTAGATCATTGGACTTGTACCCTAATGATGGTTGTTACAGGACAGGGGATCTATACCCATGTCTATATCACTACAAGAGAAACAAAAAGGATAACCGTTTTTTTATTTATTTCATACTAGAAGCGTATCCGGCGTTGCTCGGGTTGGGCAGGTACTAATCTAAATAAGGTGCATTTTAACGCATTCCTTCCTGGTACTCAAAGTCAATCAATCAGCATATAAGATTTTATTGATCTTCTTCAAAATGTATCTCCCGATTTTTCTCATTTTTACCAGTTATAATTTCCTTATCTCTCCCTCTTCTTTTTACACCCTCTACCTCTCTCCTTCTTTTTTCTTAGA